>NC_135961.1:32513931-32721431 GCF_053455715.1 Rhinoraja longicauda | reverse complement strand
ACACCGGAGTCAAGCGCGGCGGGCGTCCATCTTCCGTTATTTTGGACGTACGCACCGCAAGCTTGGTTTATCCACGCCGAGGCTCAATTCCATATAAAGAAGGTGTCGGACGAATCCACAAAGTACTTCTACCTCGTCAGCGCTCTATCGCCGGACACAACCAAGCGCGTGATGCGGTTCATCGTAAATTCACCTGCGGAAGACAAGTACGAGGCCATGAAGAAGGTATTACTGCGAACCTTCGGGTTTAATAAGCATGGTGGTGCGGCAAAACTTCTGCACCTACCGGATCTTGGAGACCAACTGCCTTCCGTCCTCATGGCCGAAATGATGATGCTAGCCGGTGAGCATACGGATTGCCCGATGTTTGAACAGGCATTCCGCGAGAAACTTCCCGAGGATGTCCGACTGCTGCTCACGGATTGTTCTTTTAAGGACCCCGAAGCATATGCAGCGAAAGCGGACGCGCTCATAGCGGCAAAAAACAAGACAAGTGGTTCAATCAACAAAGTCTCGACATCGGTGACCACGCCACAGCGACGGCAAGATGGCGCCACGTCTCCCGCCAATTCTTCGAAAGCCCGCCAAAAAGATCCGCACAAGCGCGGCTGGTGCTATTATCACCTACGATGGGGTAACGAATCCCGCAACTGTCGTTTGCCTTGTACCTTCGCGGGAAATGCCTCGGCCGATCGTACATAGGGGCAGTTACGATTGGCCAGAACCGGCGCCTCTATGTCCATGATCGATTCACGGACACAGAATTTTTGGTAGACACGGGAGCCATCGTCAGCATAGTGCCGCCGACCGACCTCGAAACCAGATCGGGTAAGACAGGTCCCACCCTCATCGCGGTTAATGGCAGCCCAATTCGCACTTTCGGTACACGGAAGATGTCCCTTGTGTTAGGCCTCCGCACGTACGAATGGCCATTCATCATAGCCGACGTCAAACAAGCGATCCTGGGCGCAGATTTTCTCTGGGCTTTTTCACTGGTTCCTGATGTCCGCGGTAACGACCTCCGACCCTCGGCCGAAGATGAGCACGTCGCTCCGACAATCGCCTCCTCGCCCAGCCCTACTGTCCAGGCCGTCGTCGCGGCCCCCGACTCGTATGCTGCGATTCTGGCAGAGTTCCCAGAGCTGCTCGTCCAACGTTTTGACGCACCTTCGGCTAAGCACGGTGTGGTCCATCACATCCGCACCGAAGGCCCTCCCGTTTTCGCTCGGGCCAGGACACTACCGCCAGACAAACTGGTGGTGGCAAGGGCGGAGTTCAGGAAGATGGAGGAAATGGGAATTGTCCGTCAGTCTGACAGCCCGTGGGCCTCGCCGTTACACATGGTCTCCAAGGCATCTGGGGGGTGGAGGCCATGTGGCGATTATCGGCGTCTCAATGCTGTCACCACGGCTGATCGCTACCCCATACCACACCTACAGGACTTTTCATCTGGGCTGGAAGGAGCGGTGGTGTTTTCCAAAATCGATTTGGTGCGAGGATACCATCAGATTCCGGTGCGACCGGAGGACATACAGAAAACTGCAACTATTACTCCGTTCGGGTTGTTTGAATGGTTGCGTATGCCTTTCGGTTTAAAGAACGCGGCACAGGCTTTCCAGCGACTGATGGACCGCGTGGGCCGGGGTTTACCCTTTTTGTTTATTTATTTGGACGACATCCTGGTCGCCAGCCCCTCAGTGCAGGAACACCAGGTCCATTTGCGGACCGTGTTCCAGCGGCTCCAAGACCACGGGCTCATTATCCAACCCTCCAAATGTCAATTCGGCCTGCCTGCTCTCGATTTTCTAGGGCACAGAATTACTCCTGCCGGCGCCGCCCCTTTGCCCGAGAAGGTAGAGGCTATCCGGGCTTTTCCCAGGCCCACCACAGTAAAAGGGCTGCAGGAGTTCGTAGGCATGGTTAATTTCTACCATAGATTTGTTCCGGCAGCGGCGCGAGTCCTGCGCCCGCTTTTCCAATGCCTTGCGGGGAATCCGGTAGAGTTGTTGTGGTCCCCGACTGCAGAGTCGGCTTTTACAGCAGCTAAGGCAGCCTTGGCAGACGCCACCATGTTGGTCCATCCGAGCCCCTCCGCCCCCACGGCCCTGACGGTTGACGCCTCTGACGTGGCGGTGGGCGGGGTTCTGGAGCAGCAGGTCGGTGGCCGTTGGCAGCCTTTAGCGTTTTTCAGCCGGCAACTAAATTCGGCCGAGATGAAATATAGCGCGTTTGACCGAGAGCTTCTAGCTCTCTATTTAGCTGTCCGTCATTTCAGGTACTTCCTCGAGGGCCGCCCATTTGTGGCATTTACGGACCACAAGCCATTAACATTTGCTTTTTTGAAATTGTCTGACCCATGGTTGGCCCGCCAGCAGCGGCATCTAACTGCTATCTCCGAATTTACCACAGATGTCCGTCATGTCGCGGGTAAGCTTAATGCCGTTGCTGACGCCCTGTCTAGACCTGCTTTTCCCCCTATTTCGGCGGTGGACTGCGAAGTGGATCCCCAGGAGCTTGCGGAGGCACAGCTCCTAGCGGATACCGTTTCGGCTTACCGGTCCACCACTTCGGGATTGAAGTTGGCCCAGGTAGCTTGTGGGTCGGAGGGCACGAAAGTCTGGTGCGATGTTTCTCTTCCTCGTCCCAGGCCGGTAGTACCGCCCTCCCTTCAGCGTCGGGTTTTCGATGCCATTCATGGGCTGGCGCACCCGTCCATCCGCTCCACCTCTGCCTTGGTAGCAGCGAGGTTTGTCTGGCATGGCCTGCGGAAACAGGTAGCGGGGTGGGCACGTTCCTGCGTGCCCTGTCAGACCGCTAAAGTCCAGCGCCACGTCCAGCCCCCCGTACAGGATTTCGAGGTCCCGGCTTTTCGTTTTTTCCACATCCACGTGGATTTGGTCGGGCCTTTGCCTTCCTCCCGGGGCTACACCCACCTCCTCACGGTGGTGGATCGGTTCACCCGGTGGCCAGAGGCTTTCCCATTGTTTGATATCTCGTCAGCGTCTTGTGCTAGGACTTTGGCCCTTCATTGGGTAGCTCGTTTCGGGGTCCCGGCAGTTATTACAACTGACAGAGGGCCACAGTTCACTTCGTCCCTCTGGGCCGCGCTGGCGGAACTGTACGGGTCCAAGTTACAACCCACAACTGCATATCACCCCCAGGCAAATGGACTCGTAGAAAGGTTCCACCGCCAACTTAAGGCGTCCCTCAGTGCAAGGCTTGAAGGCCCGGACTGGGTAGACCAACTCCCTTGGGTTCTTTTAGGCATCCGGACTGCTCCTAAGCCAGATCTCGGTGCGTCGTCCGCAGAGCTAGTATATGGCTCGACACTTCGAGTACCCGGAGATCTGTTTCCGGACCCTTCAGACCTGCTCCCTACAGTCCCATCAGCGTTAGCATCTCTCCGGGAACGGGTGGGCTCCCTGGCTCCAGTTCCGACTTCACGTCATGGGTGTCCCATGGTACATGAACCGTCTTCCCTGAAGGACTGTGAGTTTGTTTTTCTGCGTAAAGATGCCCATCGCGCCCCGTTGCAGAGGGTCTATCAAGGGCCGTTCCGGGTTTTACGTAAGGGGACGGCTACTTTCACCTTAGACATGGGCGGCAAGAGTGAACTCGTCTCGGTGTCCCGGCTCAAACCGGCCCATTTGGACCCGGATCAACCAGTCCTGGTCGGTCAAACCCCTAGGAGAGGCCAACCTCCGTTAGTTCCGCCCAGTCCGGAAACCCCCGTTCCGGCAGTTCCTCCAGGACCCCCCGTTCCGGCAGTTCCTCCAGGACCCCCCGTTTCGGCAGTTCCTCCAGGACCCCCCGTGCCGGTAGTTCCTCCAGAACCTCTCGTTCCGGCCGTTCCACCAAGTCCGGAACCTCCGGCTCCTGTGGTTCCGGCTGTCCCTCTCCGTACTCGTTATGGTCGCGAAATCCGGCTCCCTGCTAGGTTCCGCACCTCGGGTTCTGGGGGGGGTCATGTAGCGACCATAGAGAATGGTCCAGGTCGTCGAACCCTCGGATTGGCCAGCGAGGTCACGTGGGAACGCGACCATGGGGATTGGTCCAGGGAGCGACATCGCTGATTGGCCAGCGATGTCATGTGCGCGTTTGGCGCCCGTTTTAGCCAGTTCGGCGAAGTCTTCAAGGAAGACAGTAAGTTTGTATTGGTTGTCCTGTACCTTGTTGTTTAACTCTGTATTCGTGTATTGCGGCTGCAATAAACTTCGTCTACAACCAACAAGTTTCGGACTCGCCATATTTTCACTAACTGAAGATTTTAACTCTTTCAACCAAGGGCTGTATCAGTTTTCCAAATATTGAATTTGACAATGGAAACACTTTTTCCAAAAAAACATTTTCTTTACAAGTAGGAATTTGAGAAAAACTGTTCAACATAGAAATATTTATAATAGATTTTTCAGTTCTATTTTTCAGATATTAATTTTGTTGTTTTTAAACTGTTGGAAGGAAATTAAAATGGGTGGCACAGTGGTCCAACTGGTAAAGTTGCTGCTTCACAGCTCCAACAAACCACATTTAATTCTATATAATTTCATGTCATCGGAGCAGAATTAGGTTGTTCGGCCCATCGAGTCAACTCTGCCATTCAATTATGGCTGATCTATATTTCCCTCTCAACCCCTTCTCCCCATAACCCCTGACACCCTTACTAATCAAGTTTCTGTCCATCTCCACATTAAAAAATATCCATTCACGGCCTCTGCAATGAATTCCAGATTCATCTCACTCTGACTAAAGAAATTCCTCATCGCTTTTCTAAGGGTACGTACCCTTATTCTGAGGCTGCGCCCTCTGGTTCTAGACTCTCCCACTAGTGGAAACATCCTCTCCACATTCAGTCTATCCAGGCCTTTCACTATTCGGTAAGTTTCAATGAAGTCCCCCCTCATTGACCATGAGTGCTGACTGTTTGGAGTTTTCACCTTCTCCCTGTAACAGGATAGGTAGTTTCCTGGGTGCTCCAGTCTTCTCTCACATGCCGAGGACATGCATGTTAGCAGGTTAATTGCCCCAAGTGTGTAGGAGAGAGTATAATGTGGGAGAGTTGATGGGGAAAGTAGGGAGAACAAAATGGGATTCATATGTTGGAGTAATGGAAATGAGTGCTTGATGATTAACTTGGACTTAGAGTCATAGAGTGATACAGTGTGGAAAAAGGTTCTTTGGCCCAACTTGCCCACACTGGCCAACATGTTCCAGCTACACTAGTCCCACCTGCTTGGTGTGCTTAGTTTACCAAAGGGCCTCTTTCTCTGTTGTGTGAAGTTATGACTCCAAGACCAATAAAATTATTCAAGAATGGGGGAAAGATATTTTGGGGTAATCTTTAAGATATGGGTAGTACAGAGGGCCAAAGTGAGTAAGGATATCAATGGTGAAGACTGCCCAGTCCATCACAGGCTCATGACTTAATTCCATAGAGGTGGCATTGTGGCGCAGCCTTACAGCACCAGAGACCCGGGTTCAATGCCCACCTTGGGTGCTGTCTGTACGGAGTTTGTACATTCTCCCCGTGGGTTTTCACCGGGTGCTCCGGTTTCCGTCCACACTCCAAAGAGGTGCGGGTTTGTGGGTTCATTGTTTTCTGTAAATTGTCCCTAGTGTGTAGGATAGAACTAGTGCATAGGTGATCGCTGGTCGGCATGGACTCGGTGGGCCGAAGGGCCTGTTTCCTCTCTGTGTCTATAAACTGAAACTAAACTAAGCATTCAGTCCACATCTGCGGAACATTGCATCAGAAAGACTGGAAGCATCGTCAAGGTCATTCTCTGGTCATTCCCTTATTTTTTTCTTTTTTACCTTCTGGGAGAAGGTGCAGAAGCTTGAAAGCTCAGATATCCATACTTAAGAACAATCTCTTCCCCACTGCTATCCCAATCCTAAACTTATCACCCGCTTCACATCCCTTTCCTGGTGGTACTGCCACATACTCTTACTCTGAACTCCACCTCATTCAGTTATTGCAGTTTAGTTTTGTTTTTGCATTACCTCAGACTCATTGAGGTAATGCAATTCAGTCTGAAGAAGGGTCTCGACCCGAAACGTCACCCATTCCTTCTCTCCAGAGATGCTGCCTGTCCCGCCAAGTTACTCCAGCATTTTGTGCCTATCTTCATTCCCAAATGAAAGATGCATTCGGAAAGCAACAATTTCCTTGCATGCCCCGATGTTTTACATTTGTCCACTCTCACTTTGAAATCAAGTTTCAAAACAATATAGAACAGTATAGCACGGGATTATACTAATCTCCTCTCTCTGCATGCAATCCATATTCCTCCATTCCCAGCATATCCATGTGCCTATCCAAATGTCTCTTAAATGCCAGCCACAGCCTCCACCATGCCAGCAAGTTACTGGCATTCACCACCACTGGCAGCAAGTTACTGGCATTCACCACCACTGGCAGCATTACTGGCATTCACCATTCTCTGTGTAAAAAAATCTTCCCCATGACATCTCCTTTAGACTTTGCTCCTCTCGCCTCAAAATTATACCCTCTAGTTTTTGCCATATCCACAATGAGGTAGAAGGATCTGACTGTCTATCCTGTCTCTGCCTCTCATCATTCGATGTACTTCTATCAGGTCTCCCATCAACCTCTTATATTCCAGAATAAACCAAGTTCATCAAACCTCTCCTTATCTACTATCTTTAATAGGACTTTACTGGGCTTTTGCACTAAACGTTATTCCCATGATCATGTGCCTGTACACTGTGGATGGCTCGCTTGTAATCATGTGTTGTCTTTCCGCTGACTGGTTAGCACGCAACAAAAGCTTTTCACTGTACCTCAGTACACGTGACAATAAACTAAACTAAACTAAGCTAAACTAAACTCTTTATTGCTAATACTCCCTAATCCAGGTTGTATTTTGGTAAATCTCTTTTGCATCCTCTCTAAATCTCCCACATACGTATTGTGATGAGGCAACCAGACCTGCACACAATGCTTCAAATGTGGTCTAATCAGAGTCCGAACCAAGCAAATTACCAGTTTCCTTTAGCGTATAATAATACAGAATATAACTAGAGGACTCTTTACCCCATTGCGTACATCAGACTTTATCTATGAAAGTGTTGTGCTACAAAGCTGAGAACTATATTCTGCACTCTGTATCTTCCCCTTTGCTCAAATTTATTGTACTTAAGTTTGAACTGATTTTATCTATGTATGTTATATTTTTGATCTGCTTGGATAGCATGCAAAACAAAGCTTTACACTCGGTAACTGTTACACTAATAAACCTAAACTTAAAAGGTGCATGCTTGCCTTTGTCATGAGTGGGCAGCAGTGATCCAGGTTACTGTGAAAGGGTGTACAGGAAGAACTGCAGATGCTGGTTTACACTGAAGATAGACACGTTGGAGTAACTCAAAGGAATCGGTGACGTTTCAGGCCGGAACCCTTCTTCAGACTTCTAAAGTCTAAATAGACAATAGACAATAGAAAATAGGTGCAGGAGAAGGCCATTCGGCCCTTCGAGCCAGCACCGCCATTCAATGTGATCATGGCTGATCATTCTCAATCAGTACCCCCTTCCTGCCTTCTCCCCATACCCCCTGACTCCGCTACCCTTAAGAGCTCTATCTAGCTCTCTCTTGAATGTATTCAGAGAATTGGCCTCCACTGCCCTCTGAGGCAGAGAATTCCACAGATTCACAACTCTCTGACTAAAAAAGTTTTTCCTCATCTCTGTTCTAAATGGCCTACCCCTTATTCTTAAACTGTGGCCCCTGGTTCTGGACTCCCCCAACATTGGGAACATGTTTCCTGCCTCTAACGTGTCCAACCCCTTAATAATTTTATACGTTTCGATAAGATCCCCTCTCATCCTTCTAAATTCCAGTGTATTCAAACCTAGTCGCTCCAGTCTTTCAACATATGACTGTCCCGCCATTCCGGGAATTAACCTAGTAAACCTACGTTGCACGCCCTCAATAGCAAGAATATCCTTCCTCCAATTTGGAGACCAAAACTGCACACAGTACTCCAGGTGCGGTCTCACTAGGGCCCTGTACAACTGCAGAAGGACCTCTTTGCTCCTATACTCAACTCCTCTTGTTATGAAGGCCAACATTCCATTGGCTTTCTTCACTGCCTGCTGTACCTGCATGCTTCCTTTCAGTGACTGATGCACTAGGACACCCAGATCACATTGTACGTCCCCTTTTCCTAACTTGACACCATTCAGATAAAGAAGGGTTTCAACACGAAACGTCACATATCCATGTTTTCCAGAGACGCTGCCTGATCCGCTGAGTTACTTCAACATTTTGTGTCTTTCTTCACTGTGAACAGGACCCAAGTCATCCCAGTTTCTGTCCCTTTCCCTTGGCTTTCAACGATTCAATGATACTTTATTGTCACATGAACCTAGGTGCAGTGAAATTCTTTAATGTTGCATACAACTGGTAATATCATACAGCAGACCTCACCTAGGCAGTACACAAAGAGTTGCCACGTACCTGGCACCGACAAAGTCACAAAAAGTTCATCGAACAGCGAGCGGACCTGCCCTGCCACTGCACATCCCCCCCACACCCACCCCCACCTGCCGATTCCCCCCTTTTTGTCCAAAGAGCATTTAGTTCCTGGAGCTCACGGGTGAGGGATATTTGTCCCATTTGGCTTGGCTCATTCCGCAACTACGTTCCTACGCAGTTCATTCACAGTTCATGTTGCCTGCAAGCCGCTCTTGCTCAGCGCCCTGGCCAGAAGAGATAGTCTTGAACTGTCCTGAACTGAATTGAAGTTAATTGTGTTCTGGTCTTGTCCTAGATACCCCGTGACACCCAATCAATTCTGCTACTCGTCCCAACGACTAGAAAGGCTGAACAACAGAAGAACTTGATGTTTGCCCAAAGCCCACACAGGGATGGGAAGAGCGCGAGGGAATTCTGAAGGCTTGCGTCCCAGAGCTGTCAGGAAACGGGCTGCTTGTTCTTTATCGTGCCGCTGAGCAGATAAACAAGGGAGACAACCCACTCTATCAATCGCACTATATTGCACAAGGATCTGTATCCAAGCGTCGGTGGACCACACAAGATCCCTGTGACCTGGTCACCATGTTATACTGTAGGAAAGATGTTGTCAAGCTGGACAGGGTGCAGAGAAACGTTACCATGACGCGAGGGCCTGAGCTATAGGGAGAGGTTGCGCATGCTGGGGCTTTAGTCCTTGATGCGCAGGAGGATGAGGGGTGATTTTATAGAGGCGTACAAAATCATGAGAGGAAAAGATCAGGTAGATGCACAGAGTCTGTTGCCCGGAGTAGGGGAAATGAGAACCAGAGGACATAGGTTTAAGGTGAGGGGGAAAGATTTAATAGGAAACCGAGGGGTAACTTTTTCACACACAGTCGTGGGTGTATAGAATGAGCTGCTGGAGGAGATAGTTGAGGCAGGTACTATTGCAATGTTTAAGAAGCAGTCATAGAGTCAAATAGTGTGGAAACAAGACTTCGGCCATTCTTGCCCACCCTGACCAACATGCCCCATCTACACGAGTCCCACCGGCCTGCGTTCGGCCCATATCCTTCTAAACCTGTCCTATCCATGTACCTGTCTAAATGTTTCTTTAGTGGGACAAATGATATCCTCAACACATCTCCTGACTCTCCAAAATATTTCCTCCATCTACAAAGCAGACATCAGATGTGCTCTCCACGTGCCTGAACAAGCCTCTGCTAACTACACAATCCAGTGGAAAGGAGTCGACAAGTTTGGCATTCGTTCTTCTATCCTAATCATTCGCCTTCCGATACCTGCTGCCTCCACCAAACAAGTACGATCCTGTCCTTTGAGATGCAGTGTGGAAACAGGCCCTTCGGCCCACCGAGTCCATGCCGACCAGCGATCACCCGTACACTAGCACTATCCTACACACTAGGGACAATCTACAAACGGGTGCTCTCTGTACTGACTTTGTATGTTCTCCCCGTGACTCCGTGAGTTTTCTCCGGGTGCTCTGGTTTCCTCCCACACTCCAAAGATGTACAGGTTTGCAGGTTAATTGGCTTCGGTAATATTGTAGATTTTCCCTAGTGTGTGAAGGTTAGTGTTGGTATATGGGGATTGCAGGGCAGCATGGACCCGATGAGCCGAAAGACCTGTTCCGTGCTGTATCTCTAAAATAAAATAAAATAAACCTGTAATCTGTCATTAAAATTTAACTTACAACTTCTCCAATCTACAAAATTATGTTGAACATCAACAAGATTAATTGAATAGCAATTTAGAGTCATAGAGTCACACAGCACAGAATCAGGTCCTCTGGCCCTAATCATCCATGATGACCAAGATGCCATCCAAGCTAGCTCCATTTGCCTATGTTTGGGCCATCTACATACTAAAACTCTCATTTGTTTGTTTGTTTGTTCCTGAACTACAGCCAAAACGGTACATGATAGCGCGACAATTTTAGCCCCACATTACTCACCGTCGTCCCTTTGGTGCTAATGGAAGAGGTTTCATTGAAATCGGTGTTATATTTTTTAAGTTATTCACATTTTAAAGTTTAAATCTATCTCCTAGGGAGGGAGGGTGGTAGGGAGGTGGGGGGGAGGGAGGGGGGAGAAGGGAGGATAAGGGGGGTTGAGGGGAGGATAAGGGCGGTTGAGGGGGATGGAGTGGGGGGAATTGGAAGGGGGAGGGGAAGGGGAGGAGGGGATGGGCAGGATGGAGGGGGAGGAGGGAGGGGTGGGAGGGGGAGGGGGAGGGGGTGGAGGGAGTGGGGGAGGAGGGAGGGAGGGAGTAGGGAGGAGGGAGGGAGGGGGAGGGGGAGGGGGGAAGGGAAAGGGGGGTGGAGGGGGGGGGAGGGGGGAGGAGGAGAGAGTGCTGCACCAATGCAGGAGAAGTTTGGGCCCAACGGGTCCACTTGGTCTAGTATCCTTTTAAACCTTTCCAATCTATGTACCTGGCCAAACATCTTTCAAATGTTATTTTACCTGTCCCAACTACCTCCGCTGATAGCTCATTCTATATATCCATGTGAAAAGGTTGCTCCTCAGGTTCCTGTTAAATCTCTCCACTCTCACCTTAAACCTATGCCCTCGACTTCTTGATTCCCCTCCTCTGGGCAAAGGTCTCTGTGCATTCACCCAATCTCTGAATGCATTCAAGAGAGAGCTAGATAGAGCTCTTAAGGATAGCGGAGTCAGGGGGTATGGGGAGAAGGCAGGAACGGGGTACTGATTGAGAATGATCAGCCACGATCACATTGAATGGCGGTGCTGGCTCGAAGGGCCGAATAGCCTCCTCCTGCACCTATTGTCTATTGTCTATCTATTCCTCTTGTTTCAAACAGAACCACAGTTAACTGAATGGCCTTGTTGTGAACGCCATGATTCCAGACACATTAATCTGTTTGTCTTAACCTAAAACCAGTTCAACAATCATTGTTTGAGCCACTAAATTCCATAATTGGTCTTGCTGATCTCTTCTGTACCATCCCCATGTGTTCTGTTAAAGATAATCTGACAGGTTTTCACCATTTCAAAACACAGGATTGAAGCAACCTGTTGTAACTTGTGCATAAGTGCCTTCAAGATACATAGCAGTGGGTGATAAGGTTTGTTGTTCACCAAATGACTGGTTACTTACAGCTACAGATAAATAATCATCCTCAAATCGTATTAGTTCTCCACTGATTGCCAATGAGAATGTCTTCCTTTTTCTGTCTCACTGGTACTAGATACAGAGAAACATCCATTGACCAAGGCATAAGCCAGATAATGCCATACAATGGAGAACAAAAAAAATGCTGGAGTAACTCAATGGGTCAGGCAGCATCTCTGGAGAACATGGATAGGTGACGTTTAGGATTGGGAGCCTTCTTCAGACTGTTTGAAGAAGGGTCCCGACCTGAAATGTCACCTATCCAAGTCAGTCTGAAGAAGGGTCCCGACCTGAATGATATATAATTCAATGGTTCAATAGTTCCTTTATTATCATGTGTACCAAGGTGCAATGAAATTATTTTTTTTTGCACACCGATCATGCCATACACAAGTACAATAAGTACATAATACATATAAACAGCTCACTGAGTCTAAATGCAATAGTCGCCAGGTTTTGGCACCATTTCACAGCCCTAACTGCAGCTGATCATAAAGGCAGCCATTCCCTCCACCTGCTTGTCCCACAGACTATCGTCCCTCTCCTCGTCCGACCATATTCAACCTTCGTGCCCCAGGGTTGAGTTAAAAGAAGGATCCCGACCAGAAACATCACCTTCCCATATCCATTTTGTAGAAGGGTCCCAACCCAAAATGTCACCTTACCATGGTCTCCAAAGATGCTGCCTGACCCCCTGAGTTACTCCAGCATTCTGTGTCCTTTTCTTGTAAACAAGTATCTGCAGTTCCTTGTTTCTACATTTTGAATGCCCTACAATGGAACTGGTTTATTTAAAAAGCTTTTGTTTACATGCTATCAAATCAAAAGAGATAATACTAGACATTAATACAATCAAGCCAAATACTGGTAATTGCTCTACCTTTTGCTCTACAAAAGATAGAGCAAAGGGAAAAATAGCAGAGTGCAGAATTTACTTCTCAGCGAAGATAGACACAAAAAGCTGGAGTAACTCAGCGGGACAGGCATCATCTCTGAAGAGAAGGAATGACTGACGTTTGGGGTCGAGACCCTTCTTCAGACTGAGTGTAAAAGTTCCAGAAAAAGAGTCTGATGTCCGCAATGAGGTAGGTTGGAAGATCGGGATGGTCCCCTAGCTTAGTGAAGGGCCATTCAGAAGCCTGACAACAGATGGGGAGATGCTATTCCTGAGACTGATGGTGTACGCTTTCAAGCCTCTGTATCTTCTGCCCGACGGGAGCGGAGAGAAGAAGGAATGACCGGGGTGGGAGAGAACCTTGGCTGCTTTCCGAAGACGGCCTGAAGTGTAGATGGAGTCAACGGTAGGGAGTGTGGTGTCTGGTCCCTGGGATTATATCATCCCAGTTTAATGTGAGCAGCTCTCTGTAAGGGGTTTTTTTCTATCCGTGCAATCATCACTGGAAAGTATTGGTAAGGATTTACAGAGCAGGGGCACATGGCAAGGATAGGGTGCGACATGCCTAGAGTTAAAGAAAGTGAATCACTCCACTGTTCCTCCGATCCTTCGCTGAGGACGGTGACTATTGCTTGGATAATGGGAAGCAATGTGCTGCCGGCTGGAAGCCACCCACACTCTCCTCTGACCTACGTGGCAAATATGAACTCAGATTCTGTCGCTCAACCTGTGTGAACCTACACACCCAAGGTGGCCTGATCCCCAACAGTGAGTCCCTGTGTCAATCTAGGCCTTGCACAGTAAAATGCCAGCAAGTAGGTTGTAGGGACGGGCAGGGGGAGGGGAAAATAAGTAGGAAAGAACCGCAGATGCTGGTTTATACTGAAGATAGACACATAGTGCTGGAGTAACTCACTGGATCAGGCAGCATCGCTGGAGTGAAAGGATGGGTGACGTTTTGGGTCGGAACCCTTCTTTAGACATTCCAACATGAAAAGTCTGTTTTTCTTCGGACCTGCTGCCTGACCCGCTGAGTTACTCCAGCACTTTGTGCCCATCTTCGGAGGGCAAAGTGTTTGGTATAGTTTAGAGATACAGCATGAAAACAGGCTATTTGGCTCACTGAGTCCTCACCGAACATCAATCCCCCGTGCACTGGTTCTATTTTATCCCATTTTCATATCCTTCACACAAAGAGCAATTTACAGAAGCCAATTAATCTACAAACCAGCATGTCTTTGCAATTTGCAATGGTGCAGCGGTGGTCCAGCCCCTACTGAAAAAACCTAACCTAGACCCCACCTTGCCTAGCAACTACAGACCCATTTCCAAACTGCCATTCCTGTCAAAAGTCCTTGAAAAGGCAATTCTAAACCAATTAGTGCCCTACCTACACCAAAACACCACCCTGGAAAGTTTCCAGTCAGGTTTCAGAACCCACCACAGCACAGAGTCTGCCTTGTTGAAGGTACACAACGACCTGCTTCTCGCCATCGACACCGACGACTGTGCAATCCTGCTCCTTCTCGACCTCAGCACAGCGTTCGATACAGTGGACCACACCATCCTTATTGACCGTCTCCGGTACGCGGTTGGCATTGATGGCACTGCCCTGAGCTGGTTCGTTTCCTACCTCAAAGATAGGAGTTTCGCCATCAACATAGGCAGTTATTCCTCTGCTCCAGCTAGCCTCTCCTGCGGAGTTCCACATGGCTCCATCCTAGGCCCCATTCTCTTCTCTCTATACATGCTCCCCCTTGGCCAAATTATTCAAAGGCACGGCATTTCTTTCCACTGCTATGCCGATGACACTCAGCTTTACCTCCCTCTGAAACCCAACAACAAGTCAAATTTAAACAGCCTCTTACACTGCCTTGAGGACATAAAATGTTGGATGGCACAGAACTTCCTCCAATTAAACGAGAGCAAGTCTGAGGTCATCCTATTCGGCCCCCCCCCCAACTCCATCAAATTGATAACAGGCAGTCTTGGAGGTCTATCCTGCCTAGTCAAACTGCATGTCAAAAACCTCGGCGTGATATTTGACTCTGCATTAAAATTTGACAAGCAAGTCAACGCTGTGGTAAAAGCCAGCTTCTTCCAACTTCGTACCATAGCTAAAATCAAACCTTTCCTCCAATTCGACGACACTGAAAAAATCATTCACGCTTTCATTTCCTCCCGCCTAGACTACTGCAACTCCCTATACACTGGGATCAGCCAATCTTCCCTGTCCCGCCTGCAACTGGTCCAAAACGCCGCAGCGAGACTCCTGACGGGTACCCGTAAAAGGGACCACATCACGCCGATTCTGGCCTCTCTCCACTGGCTCCCTGTATGGTACAGAATCAACTTCAAGCTCCTCCTATTCACATATAAAGCCCTAAATGGACATTCCCCCCCCCCCCCCCCCCCCCCCCCCCCCACATCAAAAATCTTCTAACCCACCTCTCTAACTCCAGGTCCCTCAGGTCGGCCGACTTGGAGCTACTCACTATCCCGCGGTCTGGGCTTAAGCTCAGGGGTGACCGCGCTTTTTCGGTTGCAGCTCCTAGACTGTGGAACAGCATCCCTCTCCACATCAGAACTGCCCCCTCCATCGATTCCTTTAAGTCCAGGCTCAAAACCTATTTCTACTCCCTAGCGTTTGAGGCTCATTGAGGAGGCGCTGTGAACTGTTTTGTATGTGCTGTTATGTTTGCGTGCTACTGTATGTTTCATTTTTTTCCTAATCAGATGTACAGTACTTTGGTCAACGTGGGTTGTTTTTAAATGTGCTGTACAAATAAAATTGACTTGACTTGACTTGACTTACAGCGCCAGAGACCCGGGTTCGATCCTGACTACAGGTGCTGCCGGTATGGAGTTTGTACATTTTCCTCGTGACTGCGTGGTTTCCACCCACAATCCAAAGACATACAGGTTGTAGGTTAATTGGCTTCTGTTAATTGCAAAATTGTCCCTTGTGCGTGGAATAGTGCTAGTGAATGGTGTGATCGCCGATTGACGCAGACTTGGTGGATCTAAGGGCCTGTTTCAATACTGTATCTCAAAGGTCTAGAGTCTAAGAAACTAGAACACCCGGAGAAAACCCACATTGTTGCAGGGAGAACAGATAGCATCCATAGTCAGGATCGAACCTGGTTCTCTGATGCTGGGAGGCAGCAACTCTACCGCTGCACCACTGTGCCACCCTAAAAATAAGCCTTGCCACAATCCATAATCTAGCCGCGTCTAAACCATATACAGAAATAGCCATTAAGCTCATCAAAAAGTATGAACGTTTCTGGATTTCTCTGCGTTTTAGAAACATAGAAACAGAGAAAATAAGTGAGGGAGGAGGCCATTCGGCCCTTCGAGCCAGCACCGCCATCCATTGTGATCATGGCTGATCATCCACAATCAGTAACCTGTGCCCAACTTCTCCCCATATCCCTTAATTCCACTAGCCCCTAGAGCTCCATCTAACTCCTTAGAACCATTTACAACTTTGTTAAAGATCAAAATATTTTTTCTCTCAAAATATAGATTTTAAGTAAATATGGAAGACAAAATATGGAATATAAAGTAAATAAAAATACTTTTACACAATTATGCTTATTGGAGGTCAATTAATTCAGCAGAAAATATTCATTGCCTCCATCGTTTTTTATCCCCTTCAATGGGATCCTACCACCAGACACTTCCTCCCTTCCCCTCCGCTCCCCTCCCAGTAGACCAAAGGAATGTTCATGCCGTGACTCCCTGGTCTGCTCCAACATTTCTCCACCCATGGTTTGGGAACAGCTCCATCCAAGGCCGCAAGAAATTGCAGAGAATTTTGCACACAGCCCAGCCCAGCCCATCGCGCAACCAACCTCCCTTTCATTTATTCCATCTACACTTCATGCTGCCTCGGAAAGTCCACCAGCATAACCAAGGACGAGTTTCACCCTGGTCACTCCCTCTTCTCCCCTCTCCAGTCGGACAAAATGTATAGACGTGTGAAAACGCAAAAACTCCAGACTCGGGGACAGTTTCTTCCCAGCTGTTATCAGGCAACTGAACCATCCTACCAACAACTAGTGAGCAGTCCTGAGCTACCATCTACCTCATTGGAGACCCTCAGACTATCTTCGATTGGACTTTACTGGATTTATCTTGCCCTCAATGTTATTCCCTTTATCATGTATCTGTACACTGTGGATGGATTGATTGTAAACATGTATTATCTGTCCACTGATTAGATAGTTCACAATAAAAGCTTCTCACTGTACCTTGATACATGTGACAATACACTAAACTCAAATTCAAACTCATATAGCTACTACCTGATCAGCTGGGTATGTCCATCAGTCATTTTGTTTCAGGCTTCCACCGACTGCTGTTTTCTTCATCTCGCAGTTCCAGCTTGGGTTTTTTTGTGTGTGTTTTTTCTAACTGCCCTTACTCATCTGTTAACTGGAGCAAAGCACAAAGTGCTGGTGGAAGTCACCATTTGTGGAAGCAATGGAGAGATGACGTTTCGGGTAAGGATGGATTTTCAGGTCTGAAGAAGTGTCCCGAACTGGAACGTCATCTGTTTATTCCCTCAATAGATGCTGCCTGAACTACTGAATTCCTCCAATGCTTTGTGTTTTGCTCAGGATTCCAGCATCGGCAGTGTCTTGTGTCTCCATTTGTTAATTAGATTACAAAAATTAACAATCTAATTAATAGTTTGTTAACAATGAATTGTTCTCACCAATGCAAACATCAGTGTTAACTGATCTTGGTCTCCACCCTATCAAAGATATCCACCCTTCGGGCTTTACACTGGTGCAGCGGTAGGGCTGCTGCCTCACAACGCCAGAGTCCATGGTGCTGTCTTTGCGGAGTTTGTACATTGTCCCTGTGAGTGCGTGTGGTTTCTCTGGGTGTAGGATTCGAAAGTGGAATCACATAGTATGGGTGATCTATGTTCCATGTTGTATCTCTAAACTAAACTAAACTACACCCTCTCCCTCACTGCAACTTAAAACCTTCTCATGTTCTTACATTTCCAGATCTAATGAAAGATCATTGCTTTGAAACATTAACTCTGTTTCTCTGTCCACAGATGCTGCCTGCCCTGCTGAGTATTTCCAGTACTTTTTATTTTGCATTACCTCACATTTACTCTGCTCTCCTGCAGCCATCGTTTCCACTCAAATGAATGGAGTGCCTGTTGCTGTAGCAAGGCAGATTACTCAGTGCAAATGCTGGATAGCTTCTGCAAGTTCCTGTTGTGCTACTGAGCTTCAGGTTGGAGTGCAGCCAAGAAAACACTAACAGAGAATGGCCTGTAAGTTTGGGACTTTACTGTATTTGCCCTGAAATCCCAAAGTTATTAGCACTTACACGGAGAAGCAGGAGACCTCTGCGTGGAAGTCAATCATTTTCCTGCAGGAGCAGGTCAATAATTGCATAGAACACAAAGTGCTGGAGTAACTCAGCAAGCCAGGCAGCAAAGCATCTCCAGAAGACATGGAAAGGCGATATATCCAGTAGGGATACATATTCAGTCTAATCTGTCTCGAAGAAGAGTCCCGACCTGAAATGTCACCTATCCGTGTTCTCCAGAAATGCTACCTGACCCGTTGAGCTACTCCAACACTTTGTGTTCTGCACAAGATTCGACCATCCACAGTTCCTTGTGTCTGTAGAAGCAGAACCTATTTCTTCTCAGTCATTTAGGTATCATTACTAATATGAGATATCATAGCAAGCAAGATGGCATTACCCAGCTCACCAGAAAGCTCAATAATAACTTGATGAATGCTGGTGTAGAAAGGAACTGCAGATGCTGGTTTATACCAAAGATAGACACAAAGTGCTGGAGTAACTCAATGGGTCAGGCAGCATCTCTGAAGGGCATTAATAAGCAACATTTCAGGTCTTAACCCGAAAGGTCATCTATCCATGTTTTCCAAGATGTGGCTTGACCTACTGAGTTACTCCAGCACTTTGTGTCCTTTTGTGCATTAAACAGCATTTGCAGTTCATTGTTTCTATATTTCTGCTGTATTTTGATCTGAGATGCTGTCAATGTCTCAACATCACCAGGTTAACTGGTGCACGAATGTTCATGTGTTTGTTCCAATTATATCATATTGAAAAAGGGTCCCTACCATGCCTTTCCGTTGAGTTACTCCAGCACTTTGTGTGCGTTTTAATATCAAACTGTTTGAAAGAACCAGCTTGGGAACAGGCCCTTCTTCCCATCGAGTCCATGCCGACATTGATCACCCATCCGCATGAGTTCTGTGTTATCCCACTTTCACATCCACTCATTACACACTAGGGGAAATTTACAGCAGCTAATCAACCTACAAACCTGCACGTCATTGCAATGTGCAATGTGGGAAGAAACCAGAGCACTCGGAGAAAGCTCATGTGGTCACAGGGAAAATGTGCACACAGAGAGTAAACATAAAGAAAGTCAAGGAAGCAAAAAGATTTTTTATAATCCAATAAAAATGAATGAAGGTGCATTTGATCCCATGAGCTCAATGATACGTGTGCATATGCACTTTAAGCTCTTTAATTATAAATATAAATTAGCATCAAGTTCTGTAGTAGAACAGGGCAGGGAAAGGTACTGACCTTCCCACCATTGAAGCGAAATGCAAGAGTCACTGCCTCAAAAGGGCAGCCAGCATTATCAGAGACCAATACCACTCTGGCCATGTTCTCATTTCACTCCTGCCATCGAGAAGAAGATATAGGAGCCTGAAAACTGTAACGTCCAGGTTCAGGATCATTTTATTCCCTGCAACCATCAGGCTATTAAACACTACAACCTCCAAATCGGATCTGAACTACATAGACTTGGCACATTATTTTTGACTTTGCATTATTATGGGTTTTACAAAGTATTATGTTTACATATCTGTGTAAGAGGGAACTGCAGATGCTGGTTTAACCCGAAGATAGACATAAAAAGCTGGAGTAACTCGACCCAAAACATCACCCATTCCTTCTCTCCAGAGATGCTGCCTGTCCTGCTGAGTAACTTCAGCTTTTTGTGTCCATGTTTACATGTCTGTTGTGTTGCTGCAAGTAAGAATTTGATTATTCTGTTTCAGGGCATATGACAATAAAACACTCTTGCCTCACAATTCACAAACTTCAGACGAAGTTCACCTGAAAGAAGGTTATCAAGCTGAAACATTAACATGTTTCTCTCCACAGATACTGACTGATCTGCTGAGTGTCTTCAGTCTTCACCAGTTTCAATCACAAAATTTGAAAATATGGACATTTTGTTTTAAATTCAAGAACTTCTTTATTATTTTCTTCTATATAATTTACAGAATACCTATAAAATAATCATATTTCTCAGTGTGATAGTAATTCTTCATTTTGATAGTACTGCACCCATAAAACTATTGTGTTCTTTTAACCAGTTACAAGCCAACCTTCTTTATACGTCATGACTCCCCAATAGGAAGTTACATCGCTCAGATTTTTAAAAAACGAAGAAACTTAACTCTTTGAACAAGTCAAATCTAAGCAGATGCCAATTATTATAGACACAAATTGTTGGAGTAACTCAATGGGTCTGGCAGCATCTCTGGAATTACTTCGACTCATACGTCTCTCCCCTCCCTCCTTCCTCCTAGCCACCTTCCTCCTCTTCAGTCGTTTTACCAGTTCCATGGTTCTCCACATTGTTTCTCTTGAGATCACATCTTCCCGAGCCAACAATGGACCTACCAGGCACCACCCGGCCTGAGGTCATTTGTGGCTGGCCCTAATTGGTCCTGGTCTTTTCTCGCCTCCAGTTCTTTACCTCCACCCACCCTCCCCCCCGCCCCTCACCCTCCCCCCAACCCCTACTTTCAGTCTGAAGAAAGGTCCCAACCCAAAACATCACCCATCCTCTATCTCCAGAGATGCTGCCTGAGTTACTCCAGCACTTTGTGTCTATCTTTGGTATTAACCAGCATCCGTAGTTCTTTGTTTCTCCCGATGCCAATTATTCCTTGGGTATAAGTTTAGTTTAGGTTATTGTCAGGTGCAGTGAAAAGCGATTATTATTAGTAGAGAATGCATATTTAAATGTAATGGTGGGCATTGGCAGACTTCTCATACTTTGATGACTGGTTGTCTATAGGATTTGAAGGATATGTCTGTTATCACTGAGCAAACAGAAAGAAAGCAAATCGGACTGTGAGAATGATCAAGATAAATTCTTCCAACGTATAAATGACTGGACTGCGACTAAGTTGGGCGGCATGGTGGTGCAGCGGTACATGTGCTACCTACGCCAGAGACTTGCATTCGCACCTAACTATGGGTACACCTTGTACGGAGTGTGTACGTTCTCCCTGTGACTTCATGGGTTTTCTCTGGCAGCTCCAGTTTCCTCCCACACTCTAAAGATGTAGAGATTTGCAGGTTAATTGGCTTCGGTAAAATTGTAAATTGTCCTTAGTGTGTGGGATAGTACTAGAGTGCGGGGTGATCACTGGTCGGTGCAGACTCAGTAAGCTGATGGGCCAATTTCAACGCTGTATCTCTAAAGTCTAAACTGAGTATAGGAGTGTTCAGACTCCAACCTCCATTAACACTGTGAGTACTGTGGTGTATCTTGTAACCTGGCTGGGAAGACAAATTATGTCATGTTGACCTGCCCACTCCTGTTATTGTATCAAATGAAAGGTTCAGGCATTTACATCGTAGATGTGATATGTGGGTTACCATCCAGAGCACATCAGGGAACTAAAGGAATTTTCTCATGTAAAATGTGTTCCTGCTGGGTGAACAGCAAAAACAACAGGACAAGTCTGATAAACTGGTAAAGCTGCTGCCTCACAGCGCCAGCAACATGGGTTCGGTCCTGACCTCAGGTGCTGTGTGTGCAGGTTGTAGGTTAATTGGTTTCTGTAAATTGTAAATTGGCCCTAGTGTGTAAGATAGTGTTCGTGTACAGGGTGATCGCTGATTGGTACGGGCTGGGTTGAGATGAAGGGCCTGTTTCCATACTGTATCTCTCAACTAAACTAAGACCTCCGATACTGATACCTTCCTGTGGAACAACCCGGGAATGAATCCATGATGACGGAAGCAGGAATAAGGTTAGAATGTGGTGTGAATGTTAGACCCGCAGGACTGTACTGATCTATAATGAGAGCGTAGGATTGGAAAATTAACTTATGTTGGACAAGAAGAGAAGTGTTCTAAAAATACCGTAAATCAGAGTGTGAGGAGCTGCCAAAATCAAATTGGCTCCTGGGAAGTTATAACTAAGTGTGCGGTTGGATGAAGAACCATTGTCCGTGATGTAGTTCAAATGATGGAAGCCAGAATTGGGAAAATCCGGTAAATGGTCCGGAAAGCCAGACCACAGTCAAAGTATGAAGGAGATTTGATGGAGAAAATGCAGGTCCCAGCTACCCACTGCGAAAGACCCAAGCTGTTACTCAGTATCATGGTGGACAGAGTGGGATCTTTTATACCAAACCATTTCCCCAGACAGTGGCCAGCTCAGCACAGCATGTCGTATTGGCATTCAAATGTTAAATAGCATGGAATCGTTACACCAAGATCTACAATCACACAGCAAGGACCTCTGAACAATGCTTGATGCAATCTTCAAAGCAAAAATATACTTGCCAATAAAAACGGACTGAAGTGTTCAATTAAAAAAGCTGTATCTCCACATTTTGCTCATTATGTCTTTTGGATCCCAAGTGCTTAACATCCTTTCATGTGTAAAATGGCAATGCAACAAATGGTTTTATGCCTGTTCTTCGTAGTAATCTGCAGTAATACTTGGTGTATCTATGTTTCACTAAGAGGGCTTTAATTGAGCCAAATATATTTACGGCTTCGTCTTTTCTCTTAATTAATACCATGTCTCTTTCGACGGTTTAGTTTCAACTTGCATTTCTACATGATAATAAATGCAATAAAAGCATATAGTGGAATAGCTACATTCTATTATAATGAAATATTATCGAGACTGCCATAAACTGTCACTTCTGAAACACCAAGACAAAATAGGCCTGACATGCAGTTAAAAAAGATAGAATAAAGAATATACATCAATAACTGTACCAATTTACACTTTCATCATATATTAACAATAATCGTTTATAAAAGAAGGAAAGGAAATATAATCCATTGTCAATCTAGTACCTTTTCTATATTCAGCTCCATTGAGATAATGTTTGAAAAAGTGCCATTAATTTATACTTGCATGTACAAAATTATGGTCATGAATACTGAAATATAAAAGGCAAAGGAAGTAAAATAATAATTAAAACAATGTTTTTGAATAGTTAAATATATACTATCATCTTCAATGCAGTTTGATCGGAATAATCGCATGTAAAACACGGTTGAGACTTTGGATTTCGGGCAGTTCAGAGGTGCAAAGTACTGGTTGGGTCCCAGGCTCGTTCTCTGTGCTCCAGGAACACAGTGCATGTCTGTCCACAGTCTAAGCAGTTCAGATTCTCTTATCTGCATTGAACCATCAAAAAAAAAAGCCTCCTATCTGTTTTGGCACCACATCCGTATCAAATCATGGGCGACAGTGATGTGCAAAATGAAAGTGAAAATGTCCAGACTAGGATAAAATATCTTTATAAAGATAGTCAGAATAGGGAAGGCTGCACTTCAACTGTTTGTGGAGTCTGCATCTGGGTTTAGGGCGGCTTGTGATATTAGGACTGGAATTTGTTTTTAGGCGATGTTTCGTCAAAAGTATTTTGCTCTCCCTTCTGTAACAAACAAGATCTTTTTTTTTAAGCAGGCATCCTATATCTGGGTGACCAAGGCATCCAGCTCAATGCTCCCAGTTAAAAAGATGCAGTTTGTGTCGGAAGGAACTGCAGATTCTGGTTGAAATTGAAGATAGACACAAAAAGCTGGAGTAACTCAGCGGATCGGGCAGCATCTCTGGAGAAAAGGAATTGGTGACATTTCTTCAGACTGAGCACAGAAAGCTGGAGTAACTCAGCGCTTCATACAGTAACAAATACAGGTCATGTTCAATTTTAAATATTACTCGCACTTTAGGGCAGGTTTTGTACCACGTTTGCTTTCTACCAGTATTGAGGCCTGATGGATGTGTTGGAAGTTGGGTGTATTTCCTACTAACTAGGGAGGCTGTGATTGTTTCTCTTATCTCACTGTTTGCTCCAATCATTCACATTTACTGACATGCACTTGCACTGTTTCACTCTCTGGATCTTCTTGTGCCTGAAGGGAGGCTGCAGGTCCGGGCAGTTCAGCTTGACAGTCAGGGTAGTGAACTTCTGGGGTTTACAGAAAGCGCAGGACTGGAACGATTCTTGATCCCTTTTAATGTGCCGGGGGATGTAGAAGGAGTTGCACTGTCCGTAGCAGAACCTGTTGATGACGGTCTGACTCAGGCACCCATCCTCGTTGATGGTCTGCCTGAGGGGCTGAGTTTTACACCAGTCACTCTTCAGGTACTTTCTCTCCGTCACCACCAGCGCCTCTTGGCTGGACGCAAGGACATCGGGCCTCCGATGTTGGCGCTTCTCCGAGCTGTTGGTGTTCCCCTTGTAGAGTGGCGGAATGGCTCCCGGAGGCCGGTTCTTCTTCAGTTCCACTGCCACCATTAACGTGCCGACCAGGAAAAGGAGGGTGATGAGCTTCTGATACATCCTACCGAAAAACAGAGTCAAGAGTGAGGCCAGAATCTGCAGCTCTAATTCACTAGTTTTATTTTCATTAGGCTGCACAGTGAGAGTCATAGATTCATACATTGTGGAAAAAGGCCCTTCAGCGCAACTTCCCCACACTGACCAACATGTTCCATCTACAAGAGTCCCACCTGCTTGTGTTTGGCCCATATCCCTCCAAACCTATCCTATCCATGTACCTGTCTCAATGTTTCTTGAACGTTGCAATAGTACCTGCCTCAACTACCTCCTCCGGCAGCACGTTCCATACACTCACCACCCTTTGTGTAAAAAAAGTTGCCCCTCAGATTCCTATTAAATCTTTCCCTCAACTTAAACCTGTCCTCTGGTTGTCGATTCCCCTACTCTGGACAAGAGACTCTCTGCATCTACCCGATCTATTCCTCTCATGATTTTGTACACTTCTATAAGATCACCCCTCATCCTCCTGCGCTCCAAGGAATAGAGCCCTACCTAGCCTGCTCAACCTCTCCCTATAGCTCAGAGTTAAAGCTGACAAAGGTTACCGGGAGAAGGCAGAAGAGTGGGGTTGAGGGCTCCCCCCTCATCCCTCTAAATTCCAGCGAGTCTAGGCCCAGTACCGTCAAACACGCATCATATATGTTCAACCACTAGTGTCTGGAATCATTCTCCTATACTTCCTCTGGACCCTCTCTAATGCTGGCACATCCCTCCTCAGATATGTGGCCCAGAACTGCTCACAATACTGATTTGACCAGTGCCTTATAAAGCCTCAGCAGTACATCCCTGTTCACAAGCGAAGAAAGCGAATGGTATGTTGGCATTCATAGCAAGAGGATTTGAGTTTAGGAGCAGGGAGGTTCTGCTGCAGTTGTACAGGGCCTTGGTGAGACCGCACCTGGAGTATTGTGTGCAGTTTTGGTCTCCTAACCTGAGGAAAGACGTTCTTGCCTTAGAGGGAGTACAGAGAAGGTTCACCAGATTGATCCCTGGGATGGCAGGACTTTCATATGAGGAAAGACTGGATAGACTGGGCTTGTACTCGCTGGAATTTAGAAGACTGAGGGGGGATCTTATAGAAACATATAAAATTCTTAAGGGGTTGGAGAGGCTAGATGCGGGAAGATTGTTCCCGATGTTGGGGGAGTCCAGAACCAGGGGCCACAGCTTAAGGATAAGGGGGAAGTCTTTTAGGACCGAGATGAGAAAACATTTCTTCACACAGAGAGTGGTGAGTCTGTGGAATTCTCTGCCACAGAAGGTAGTTGAGGCCAGTTCATTGGCTATATTTAAGAGGGAGTTAGATGTGGCCCTTTTTGCTAAAGGGATCAGGGGGTATGGAGAGAAGGCAGGTACAGGCTACTGAGCTGGATGATCAGCCATGATCATATTGAATGGCGGTGCAGGCTCGAAGGGCCGAATGGCCTACTCCTGCACCTATTTTCTATGTTTCTATGTTTCTAATATAAACAATATTGATAACTGCAAATCTGAATTCAGGGGCTGATCTACCTGCCAGTTTATTGATCTCAAACCGCCACAGCCAGGACCATATTAAACCAGGTCACTAGTTAGAACAGTTTCCTCACCACCAGGAGATGGCACATCTGAGTCCCCAGGCTGACTTTCACCTTGACTGCAACGTTCAATTGATATTTCTATTAACTTCTAGTCCCTCCACTAGGTGGAGCACTGCACAGAGATGAGTGTCCCATTTTTGGAGGGAAGGCCATCTTTTGATTGATTGATTGTAAGGTACAGCATGGAAACAGGCCCTTCGGCCCTATAAGTCCATGCCGACCATCGATCACCCGTTCACATATCCCACATTCATATTCACTCCCTACACAGTCAAGGAAATTTACAGAGGCTGATTAACCTACAAATAGCAGATAAATTTATAGAGGCCGATTAAAGTAAAAATAGCAGATATCTCCAGTGTCAGGTATTAAAGGGAGCCTGTGTAGAAAAGTCAAACTGAGGAATTTTATGTAATTCTTTTGCAAGGTATATGAACTGAGGTAGGCATACAGCATGAAGAATTCAAAGCTGTTACCACCACCTACTGTGAATTGGCTTCCATCATTAATCTACAATCCATCTCACATTTCCACATTTCCCCGTGAGCTGAAAGAAACTAAATGAAAAATGAGGCAGTGTACCCAGAACACAAAGTGCTGGGGGGGGGGGGGGGGGGGGGGGGTGCAGAAGAGTGTCTGGCAGCATTTGAGGAAATAAATAACAGGTAATATTATGGGTCGTGACTTTTCTTGAGGTTGATTGAGTCTGAAAAATGGTCCTGATCTGAAACATCATCTCTCTATTCCCTCCCTCGATGCTGCCTGACCCATCGAGTTCCTCCAGCACTTTGCATTTTGATCAAGATTCCAGCATCTGCAGTCTCTTCTGTCTCCATTAAAGATAGAGGTTGAATCGATGATACAACATTTCTATCTTGGCTGTAAGTCAAGACCTCTGCTGCAGAAGCAGTCAAATCTGACAGGTCAATGAGATAAAAGGCCATCTTGTTCATGTTACAAAAAGCAAACAAAACCCTCAGATACTGGAAATCTGAAATAAGAACAAAAGGTGCAGAAATACTCAGTGGATCGGGCATCGTATTTGGAGCGATAAACAGGGTTAACATTTCAGGTTGCTGATCTTTCATTGGAGTTCTGGCAAAGGTCATTGATGGGAAAGGTGAGCTAAAATGCCTAAAATGCTTCCTGGCCTGCCAAATATCTTCATTGTGTAGGAAGGAACTGCAGATGCTGGTTTATACTGAAGATAGACCCAAAATGTTGGAGTAACTCAGTGGGACAGGCAGCATCTCTGGAGAGAAGGAATGGGTGACATTTCGGGTCTTCAGATTGAGAGTCAGGGGAGAGGGGAGACTAGACATAGGGAAGGCAAGAAAACAACAGATCAAAGCAGACGATGATCAAGGAAATGTAGAATGGTTCACTGTTAGCTGCGGGGAAGGTGTGTGGGAACAGGCCCTTCGGCCCACCGAGTCCACGTCGACAATCGATCTCGTGTTCACACTAGTTCTATGGTGTTCCCACTTTCACATCCACTCCCCACACACTGCGCAATTTACAGACACCAATTAAACTACAAACCTGCAAGTCTGTGGAATGTGGGAGAAAACCAGAGCACCTGGAGGAAACCCACGTGGTTACATGGAGAACGGGAAAACACCACACAATGACACCGCACTCGAGGTCAGGATTGAACCAGGGTCTCTGGCATTATGAGGCATCAGCTGTACTAGTTCAACCAAAGATTTTGTAGTGGAAAGAATGCATGATAAAAGAAATGTGTGGAATAGTTTGGGAAGAGTCTGGCTAAATAGTATGTGAACCATGGGGCAATTTAATTAGACATTTATCAAGAGTTGTATTGAAAATTTTAACTGGAATGGTCTTATCTTAAGCTCTCTGTACCTTATTTCTGATCCTAGTACAACATTTCCAGGAATGTTTTGTTTAAAGTGTGCTGACCTTAAAAGAGTCCAGGACCTGCATGTTCCTGTTAGAGTAAAGGGCAAGGTGAAATGTGTGGTAGTAGTCTGAAATGTGTAGTCTGAAGAGGGGTCTCAACCCGAAACAGCACCCATTCCTTCTCTCCAGAGATGCTGCCTGTCCCGCTGAGCTGCCCCAGCGTTTCGCGTCTATCTTCAGAGTAAAGGGCAAAGCAGGAATGGCTAATGGCATTTAATACAAAGAAGTGCAAGGTGTTACATTTTGGGAAGTCAAACCAGGGCAGGTCCCACACAGTGAATCGCAAGGGTCTGGGGAGTGTTATAGGGTAGAAGGGTCCAGATATGCAAATACATAGTTCCTAGAAAGTGACATCACATAGATAGGGTAGTCAAGGCGGCTTTCAGCACATTGACCTTCATCAGTCAGAACACTGAATATAGAAGTTGGGAGGTCATGTTAGAGTTGTACAAGACATTGGTAAGGCCACATTTAGGGTATTGTTTTCAGTTTTGGTCACCCTGTTATAGGAAAGATGTTGTCAGGCTGTAAAGATTGCAGAAGAGATTTACGAGGATGTTGCCAGCACTCTAGGGCCTGAGGTTCAGGGAGAGGTTGAGCGGGCTAACACTTTATTCCTTGGAGCACACGAGGATGATCTTACAGAGGTGTGCAAGATTATGAGAGGAATAGATTGGGTAAATGCACAGAGTCTTTTACCCAGAGTAGGAGAATCACGAATCAGAGGACATAGGTTTATGGTAAAAAGGAAAGATTTAATAGGAACCTGAGGGGCAACCTTTTTGCACAAATGGTGGTAGGTTTATGGAATGAGCTGCTGGAGGAGGTAGTTGAGGCCGATACCATCACAATGTTTAGGAAACATTTAGACATTTACATGGACAGGATAGAGGCATATGGGCCAAATGCAAGTAGGTGGGGCGAATGTAGATGGGGCATGTTGGTCGGCATGGGCAAGTTGGGCCGAAGGGCCAGTTTTCACGTTGTTAGTCACTATGAATGCCAGCGATGTCCGCTAATGACTGCTGGCCAGAATAGTTGATTTTGCTAAACCGTTTACTAATGGCCCCTTAATAACAAAACTGAAAAGCAGCAGGGCCTGATTAATAGTGACAGCTCCACACGATGGACTCACACAGAGCCATAGCTCCGGGCATGCTTTGCCCTAATCTCCACTCAAAGAATGTTACAACAAAGTCAACTATCCCTCATAATATTTTCATTGGAAAAGGTCCCTATGCCAGTTACACCACAGTTCAACTGGGTCAAAATTCCCATTGCTTGTCAGTTGACAAACTATAACTCCAGTTATAGTTTAGTCCTGTTGAAATGCTGCCCAGTGCTCAGCTCCTCTTCTGAAACCCATATCCCTGCATCTGTTGTCTATTTGTTTCATTCAGGGATACAGTGTGGAAACAGGGCCTTTGGCCCACTGGGTCCATACCGACCAATGATCACTTGTACACTAGTTCATCCTACACACCAGGGGCAATTTACACAAGCCATAACCTACAAACCTGCATGTCTTTGGAATGTGGGAGGAAACCGGAGCAACCAGAGAAAACCCACGCGGACACAGGGAGAACGTACAACCTCCATACAGACAGCACCTGTGGTCAGGATCAAACCTGGGTTTATGGCACTGTGCCCCCTGTACTACCAAAGGAAACAAGCCCTTTGGCTCACCTTGCCTTGTCGATCAAGATGCCCCTTCTACACAAGACCTACCTGCCCATGCTTGGCACACATCCCTCTAAATCCTTCCCATCCATGTACCTGTTCAAATGTCTTTTAAATGATTTTTTAGTCCCTGCTTCAACTACCTCCTCTGGCAGGTCGTTCCATACACCCACCACCCTATGGGAATACCTCACCTTTATATTTTTGCTGATTATTATGATGATTCTTGGTATGATATTGCTCTGTTACAAGTGCTATTTTAATTTGGTGTCAAAGAAACTGTAGCAGCTGATTCAGCAAGAGAATATTTGAGTGAATAATCAATAGGCAACACACGTTTACTCTGCTTTACTCTGTAGAGCATGAATGCACTGTAAATAATCATTAATATCTGCGGAACTAGTTACAGTGGCTAAAGATAGGCGATTTATAATAAGTGGATGAGAAGGTGGGATAATATTAAACTAGGGTGAATGAATAATCAATGGACGGCATGGAATTCAGTGGGCCAAAGGGACTGTTTCTATGCTCTATCTCTTAACTAAAACCATGTCCTGGGCAAGTGGATTTAACCAACACTGTAACATAAAGATCTAATTATTTAGGAAGATTATTCACTGCCAAATAAAGCACGAAATGAAGCCTGCATAAAAGAAATGATGGTATAATTCGGTAAACTGTATCTGTTGGGTTATCATTGGGAACCATGATCCTAGGCGCTTTTTAACATTAAATAAAATAAAAGTCTATTGAGAATGGGTGGCTCAGTGATGCAGCGGTAGAGTTGCTGCCTTACACCACCAGAGACCCAGGTTTGACCCTGACCACGGGTGCTGAATGTACGGAGTTTTACATTCTCCCCGTTATTTGCGTGAGATTTCTCCAGAAGCTCGGGTTTCCTCCTACACTCCAAAGACATACAAGTTTGTAGGTTAATTGGCTTGGTAAAATTGTAAATTGTAACGTATGTCTAGGATAGTGCTAGTGTACAGGGATCACCCGACTCAAGGAGCTGATGGGTATCTCTAAACTAAACTAAATTAAACTAAAAGAAACAGAAAATTGAGGTTATGCATATATTGAGGCATTCTCTTGCAAATTAGATTGCATAACATAGACTTACAAGTCTCAACAGCTGATTTAAGACCACCATTTCAAGTGCAATATCAGTACTGCACCTCCATTGCCTCACTTAAAGAAAATTGTAAGTGTTAATTCCTGGAATCAATGTTTTCTCCGTATTACCCATAAATAAAAAGCAATCTGGATAAAATTATTTTAAATGCATTCCATTGAGATCATTGTTGCTGTTAGGGATGTTTTTGAAGTTCAACAATATTTTTCAAATTAACTTTCAGTGATTATGTGTAATTTTAGAAGCAAGCAGTTAGGTTCCAGAAGATTGCTAATTACTTTATTTATTCATTTTCTTGAGTCCTGGCCTATTAGAATTTATTCCACATCCATAGATGACACTGTGAAGATAGTGGCACATTCGCTTTCGGTAAAAGTGTACCCACAATGTTGTCTGGTCAGAGGTTCCAGGATATAGAATGAATGATGATGAAGGAACTCCAGCCTCTCCAAATCCACTCCATCTAGGACTTTCATTACTCCTGACTTGCACCTTGTAGATGACAGAATTCCCTTGAAGCTTTCAGGAGGTATGTCACTAATTTAGGGGTCTCTCAATGAAAACCTGGTTTAATGTGGCTGGTCCAGTTAGATATTTTCTCAGTGATAACTTGTAGGATTTTTAGTGGTAGTGAGGGTGGCAATGCCAAGGGTAGGTCATTAGACTTTCCTTTTGGAGATGGATATTGCCTGACACATTTGTGGAATTAATTTAGTTTGGTTTAGAGATACAACATTGAAACAGGCCCTTCAGCCCACCATGTCCACACCGACCAGCAATCATCCATTCACAAGTATTATCCTCCAAACTGGGGACAATTTACAAAAGCCAATTAACCTATAAACCTGCATGTCTTTGGAATGTGGCAGGAAACCAGAGCACCCGGAGAAAGCCCATGCAGTCACAATGAGAATGTATAAACTCTCCCATCAGGAAATAGGTACAAAAGTGTGAAAATGCATACCTCCAGATTCATGGACAGTTTCTTCCCAGCTGTTATCAGGCAACTGAACCATCCTATCACCAACTAGAGAAATGTTCTGAGAAATGACTCCAGCATTTTGTGAATAAACACCTTTGATTTGTACCAGAATCTGCAGTTATTTTCTTATATGACCTACCATCTAACTCATTGGAGACCTTAAGACTCTCCTTTATCGGACTTTACTAAACGTTATTCCCTTATCCTGTATCAGTGCATTGTAAATGGCTTGATTGTAAACATGTATAATCTTTTAGCAGGCTGGGTTGCACGCAACAAAAAAGCATTTCACTGTACCTCAGTACACGTGACAATAAAGTAAAGTAAACTAAAGTAAACTAAACTAGATCCTCGGACGGTCATCAATTGGATTTTACTGGACTTTATCTTGCACTAAACGTTATTCCCTTATCCTGTATCTGTACATTGTAGACAACTTGATTGTAATCATGTATAGTCTTTTTACTGACTTTGCAACAATAAAGCTTTCCACTGTACCTCGGTACACGTGACAATAATAAACTAAACAAAACTAGACTAAATGTGTAGGGAGTGGATGAGAAGGTGCGATAACACAGAACTCCGGTGAAGGGGTGGTCTTGGTGGGCCGAAGGACCTGTTTCCAAGCAGAATCTCTAAACTAAATCAGATGAGTGATAAGGAAGGTTGGACAAGAGAGGCAGCCCATCCAGGGGCAGAAGAGTTGGTCTTCCCCTTTCCTTCCAAAGCCTAGGACCAGGCATGCAGTTCAGTGGTACAAACACTGAACGTTGTTAGTTTTTTCTCGCTGACTCATCATTCAGACCATGATGGCACTGCTTATGCTGGAGAGTGTTTGTTTGTAGTGAGTGATTTTCCATGCAATGTGGGTGCAGGGCAGGCTGTGGTAAGCACTTAAAATGTGTTGGCACGTTACTACATCATGGAAACACTCCGCGATGATCATGCACTGAGAATGTCAGCACATGAGTTTTACCCTGTGGTCTATCTTATATTGAAGGCATTCATATGGTTTATCGCCAAAATTTACAATGGAATGGGCCAAGCCTGTCAGGTTATTTACACACTTCAATTTTGCTCCCAGATTTCTGCCATGATTTTGCCAGTCATGCATCTTTTTCACAAAGTTTATTCCTCTCTCTATTTGGCTGTCATACATATTTGGAAATTATCTCAATAAACGATGGGATGATGAGAACATGGGAAGAATAAAAAGGTAGGATTAATGTGGGGCACAAAGTATTGGAGCAATGCTACCGCTGTGACCCGTGCCACCCATTCAGCTTATCTATGCCCCTGTCTGTAAAGATATGAATGTGACACTATAGCTCAGGCAGTTTGTTGCAAAGTAGTTAGTGTCATAGAACCTTGCTCTGGAAAGTGGTTAGTTCAACACCCAAGGCAGCCCAAATGTATTTTCAAGGCAGAGTGTAATTCAAAAAAATAATGAAAAGTTGGATGTTGCTCTGAGGGCCCCTTTTTATTGTAAAAAGTCCAACTTGGAATTAGAAGACAGGAATGTTTGGATATGAATCAAGAACTGATTTAATGAACATGGAATTAAATGGTTGCAGGGAAATTTGGTAGAAATACAAAACATAGTGAGAGGCATAGATAGGGAAGACAGTCAGAACTTTGTTCCCAGGGTGGAAATAACAAGCACTAGAGGGCACAGCTACAAGGTGAGAGGGGCAATGTTCAAAGGTCATGTGCGGGCAAGTTTTTTCCGCCGAGGATGCTGAGTGCCTGGAACACACTGCCAAGGGGGGGTGGTAGAGGCAGATACGATAGTGGTATTTAAGAGACTTTTGGATAGCCCACATGGATATGCAGGGACAGGTGGGATATGGATAATGTGCAGGCAGATAAGGGTTGGTCTTGGCATCATGTTTAGCACAGATATTGTGGGATGATGGGCCTGTTCCTGTGCTGTGCTGTTCTATGCTCTATGGTATACATCATACTGAAAGGTATCATTTGCAGTTGCATTGTTATGATGAACATGTCGATTTTCAATGGCTTCAAACAAAGATGTTTGAATTGGCATTCAGTTAATACTCTCCTTTCCTATAAAGCACAGGAGCTCATGGGTCCATTCATCCATACTGGCTCCCAGGGAATCGGTCCTGTTTGTACTAGAGGCACAGTGGAGCAGCTGGTAGAGCTGCAGCTTCACAGCTCCAGAAACCCGGGTTCCATCCTGACCGTGGGTGCTGTCTACATGAAGTCTGCACATTCTCCCTGTGACCGCATGGGTTCCTCCAGGTCTGCCCATTCCTCCGGCATCCCGAAGACATGCGGGTTTGCAGGTTAATTGCCCTCTGTAAATTGCTCCCTAGTGTGTAGGGAGTGGATGAGAAAGTGCAACAACATTGAACTAGAACATTCTTCTGACATTCTCGGAGGCTGTACATACATTCATTAGCATTGTATTCAGTTGTGTTAACAGAACTATCATTATACCTGGCATCCTTGTCACTCATGTGGCCCCTGGGGTGATATTCCCTCCCTCATTTGAGGGGCGTCTCCACAAGACCCTGCCCCCCAATGTCCAGCAGCGGACGAATCCTAGACGGTGGTCCTCCACCACAGAGCCTTGGAATTGGCTGCACCAAGCCTCAGCGAGTCTCTCAGCACGTGTTCCCGCAGTTTGGAATGGGCCAGTCGGCAACATTCCCTGGTGGACATCTTGCTCTGCTGGGAGGCCAACAAGGTTCAGGCAGACCAAAGACCGTCTTTCACCGAGCTGATGACCTTCTAGCAGCATTTGATGTAACTAAACTAAAATAAAACTAAACTATGATATCAATCCTATTTCCATATGACTCAATCTCCTCCTAGCATTTTCAGGCTCTTATCTCTCGACACGAGGGATAACGTACAATTGCCAATTAACTACCAGCCAACACATCTTTGGTGATTTGGGAGAAAAGAGTCAAAGTCAGATCCTTTTTCCCAGGATGGAAAAGTCAAATACTAGAGCTTCAAGGTGAGAGGAGCAAAGTTTAAAGGATATGTTTGGAGCAAGTTTTTTCCCCAGAGGGCAGTGTGTGTCTGGAATGGGCTGCCAAATGTGATGGTGGAGGGAGATACAATGAAGCTTTTAGATAGGCACATGGATATGCAGGAAATGGATTATGTGCAGGCAGATGTTATTAGTTTATCTTGGCATTAAGTTCAGCTGAGGCATTGTGGGTTGAAGGACAAGTTCCTGTGCTGTACTTTTCTGTGTTCTATGAAACCAATACGAAGATGGGGAGAACATGCAAACTCCACACTGACAGTACTGAGGTCAGGAATGCACCCAGGTCACTGAAGTTGTGAAATCTAAGTGCTGTGCCATTTGCCATCCAACTTAAATAACTAACTTTGCTGCTAGACATTGAACAGTAGCATTGTGAGTATAAATTTTCAGGGAGTGAATCAGGCACATTGGCATTCAGTTAAAAAGAGAACTATATATAAAACCAACGACTCCATTCTTTCTTAAACGTGTTGTTTGGTGCAGTTGTCGCTCACAAGGACAGCATTTAATGCAGATATCCGATTGCTCTTGCAAAAGAGACAAGAATTAGGCCATTCGCCTCTTCGAGTCTGTTCCGCCATTTGATCATAGCTGATCTATCTTTCCCACTCAACCCCATTCTCTTGCCTTCTCCGCGTAATTTTTGACACCCTCACTAATCATGAACCTATCAATCCCCGCTTTAAAAATACTCGACTTGGTCTCCATAGCCATCTGTGGCAATGAATTCCACAGATACAATTCTTCCTGATGTACTTTGCAATGGCAAAGCAAGTCAACCATTTATATGGACAAGAAAAAAGACACAGTGCTGGAGTAACTCAGTGGGTCAGGCGGCATTGTTGGAGTTAAAAGATGGGTGAAGTTTTGGGTCGGGACCTGTCTGCTGACCCGAAACGTCACCCATCCTTTTTCTCCAGAGATGCTACCTGACCTGCTGAGTTACTCCAGCACTTTGTGTCCTTTCTTCACAGTTATATGGACAATCCTGATAAAGTTTGATGATCCATTACCATCTCCTGTTGGGACTGAAGATGATGAATGAATCCAATTTTCCCAGCCTCAAATGCACTCCAAGCTGAGACTGTTGGTGGCTGATTGGCAATATCAAGTTGCTCCCTGCTAAATGTAGTAGCCTTCAATCATATATTCATTCATTCATTCATTCATTCATTCATTCATTCATTCATTCATTCATTCATTCATTCATTCATCCATTCATTCATTCATTTGTTCATTCATTCATTTGTTCATTCAATGCCTCTCCTCATTCTAGTTACAATTTATGCAAGTCACATTGCATCATATTATCTTCATATTGGACTTTAGATTCTAGTTTTACATCAGCTTGAATAAAGAAAATAAATGGTGTACAAACCCCGTGGAGGAAGGAACTGCAGATGCTGGTTTATACTGAAGATAGACACAAAGTACAGGAGTAACAACAGGTCAGGCAGCATTTCTGGAGGACATGGGTGAGTGACATTGAGGTCATTTATTCATGTTCTCCTTCTTGATCCACTGAGTTATTCCAGCACAAAATGCTGAAGTAACTCAGCGGCGCAGTTAGAATCTCTGGAGAAAAGGAATAGGTGACGCTTCGGGTCAGAACCCTTCTTCAGACTGAAAGGTAGAGGTGGGGGAAACTGGAGGCGAGAAAAGACCAGAACAAAACATCCCAGTGCCCAAAAATAAACACAGCCAATGCAAACAAGAACAGATGAAAGCAGCTGGTACAGCTTCACAGCACCAGAAACCCGGTTTCAATCCTGACCTCAGGTGCTGTGTGCGTAGAGTTTGCACGTTCTCCTTGTGACTGGCTACGTTTCCTCCGGGTGCTCCAGTTTCCTCCCACATCCCAAAGACATGCGGATTTATAGGTTAATTGGCCTTTGTAACTTTGCTCCAAGTGTGTAGAGCATGGATGCGAAAGTGGGATAACATCGAACTAATGTGAGCGTGTCGGCATGGACTCCATGGGCCGAAGGGCCTGTTTCCATGCTGTATATCTCAACTAAGCTAAACTAAATAACCCAAGATCCACTTAATTATATCAATCTTATAGATCTTATCAGTATTGAAATCCAACATTATTTCTCCCCTAAACTTATCCCAGATGCTTCAGTAATAAATAATTCTCTCAGATAAATCGCTTTCCGTATACTTAAACAGCACATTGCACCCTGATATCCCATGCTGGACTAGTGATTCCAGTTATAGAACAACTTCACTAAAGAAAACAATTGGGGTTACTCATACTCTCACTGGAGCACAAAGCATTCAGAAAAAAAGTATTTCCTTATGGGAAAATATTGCCCACAACCCTTGAACTGCTTTGCTTGTAAAAGGGAGTGGGAGGGATTGTAATCCCTTTGCTGACTGATAAAAATTCATACGGTAGCTGCAGATGTTTCCGGCTGCTTGCTTTAAGATAGTATTGGACAATTACACATGTGGCTTCTAGTTGCCTTTTTGACAGGATAGTTTAAACATGTTATTGGATAACCTGTCAATCCATCAATGGTAAATATTGAACGGGAAGGAACCTGCCACTGAATGACAATTGTGGGTTTCCTCATATTCGTGAGCCACTGAAATTTCCATTTCACCAATTTCCACACCGCCAGTATTATTGAGCTCCAGCTCATTAGTTTAGTTTTCGTTTAGAGACACAGAACGGAAACAGGCCTTTCGACCCACCGGGTCCGCGCCGACCAGCGATCCCCGAACATTAACACATATCCTACACCCTCTAGGGACAATTTTTTACATTTTACCAAGCCAATTAACCTACAAACCTGTACTTCTTGGGAGGGTGGGAGGAAACCGAAGATCTCAGAGAAAACCCACGCAGATCACGGGAAGAACGTCCGTACAGACGGCACCCGTAGTCAGGATCGAACTCAGGCCTCCGGCGCTTCATTCGCTGTAAGGCAGCAACTTTATCACTGCGCCACCATGACACACTTATACACCTCTATAAGATCACCCCTCAGCCTCCCACATACTAGTCGTCTGCACACTATCTGTTGAGTTTGTGGACATCAGGCTTTATTCATAGTTATAGAGTCATACAGTGTGGAAACAAGTCCTCCAGCCCAATTTGGCCACGCCGACCAACATGCCCATCTACTCAAGTCCCACCTGCCTGCATTTTGCTATCCCTCTAAACCTATCCTTTAGGTAGTAACCTGGTAGTAACACGCCCTGAGTGACTCCGGCCTCAATTTCACTAGTCCCAAACAGTGGGTGGTGAAAAACAGGTGACTTTACAGAATATCCCTCATCGCACCTCAGTGTATTACTTACTGCAACTTACTGCACTTTGAGTGTGGTCTTGTTTGTAGTGCAGGACAGCAATCCTTCTACAGCAATCATTGTCAGAGAACACAGAAAGCACAGCACAGGCACAGACCTTCAGACCCAAAATATTGGTGTGATAAGGTAATCCTCTCTGCCTGCACGTAATGTGGGGAGGATGTCCCCACTAGTGGGAGAGTGTAGGACCAAAGGCCAGAGCCTCAAAATAAAATCTTTTGAAAGAAGATGACACAAAATTTCCTTAGGCAGAGGGTGGTGAATCTGTGGAATTCATTGCCACAGAAGGCTGTGGAGGCTGCCATTGGATATCTTTAAGGCAGAGATTGACAGATTCTTGATTGGTAAGGGTGTCAGGGGTTATGGGAAGGTAGGGGAATGGGGTAAAGAGGGAAAGATAGATCAGCCATGATTGAATGGCGGAGTAGATTTGATGGGCTGAATGGCTTAATTCTGCTCCCCTAACTTATGAAATCATGATCCATATCCCCCCATTCCCTGCATATCCATATGCCTTCCCAAAATCCATTTAAACACCACAATTGTACCTGTCTCCACAGCCCACCCCAGGCAGTGCGTTTCAGGCAACCAGCACCCTCTGTGTAATAAAACTTGCCCCGCACAACTCCTTCAAACTTTGCCCCACTCACCTTAAAGTTAAGTCCTCTAGTCTTTGACATTTCCACCCTGCGAAAAAAAAAGCTTCTGACTGTCTACTCTAACTATGCCTCTCATAATTTTATATCCTTCCATCTGGTCTCCCCTCAGCCTCGGGTGATCAAGAGAAAAAACATAAAGATCCGATCATCTGCTTTTGAAGCATAAATATTGGTCCAGGAGCCTGGGCTACTTGTGAACATAGGAGCATGAAGTTAGCACCTCGGACAGTGCAGCATAACCTCGGACAAAATGTTTAAAGCACAGTAGGCAATTTCAAGTAACCCTTGCACCCCCTCCCCCGCCCCCCCCCCCCTCTCTCTCTCTCCATCCCCTACCGTGGTCATCCATCTAGTATCACTATCGTCATGCTGAGTTTCACTGTTTGCATCACTCGTTATTACCTTCCCCACAGCCAACAATGGACCAGTGTGAACTCCACCATTCCTTGATCATCGTTACTGGCTGTGATTTGTCCTTTCGCATACCTCTCATTCATATTTTTCTGTGTCCTCATTCATGTCTCCCGGTTCCCTCTCCCCTGACTCTCAGTCTGAAGAAGGGTCTCGACCCCAAACGTCACCTATTCCTTTGTTCCAAAGATGTTGCCTGACGCGCTGAGTTACTCCAGCACTTTGTGTCTATCTTCGAGGTAACCATCTGACGACCCACGGGCTCTCTGTAATATTGACACAGCTGGTTCCAATCCCAACCCCACTGTATTTTCTTAGAGATACATCATTGGGCACACCAAGTCCACGTCTAACAGCGATCACCCATTCACAATAGTTCTATGTTATCCCACTTTGGCATCCAACCCCTTACACTCTATGGAGCAATTTACAGAGGCCAATTAACCTACAAGCCCGAAGCCTTTGGGATGTAGAACGAAACCGGAACACCCGGGGAAACCCCATGTGGTCGCAGGGAAAACGTACAAACTCCACACCCAGGCATTACCCGGGTTCTACAGCTCTACCGCTGTGTAGCCCGTACACTCCAATTACTTACCAAAGCTCCGCTTTGAAGCCTAAAGTTGAAGCCCTCTTCACTCACACACCACTCGACAAGTCTAGTCGACAAGCCCCCCTCAAAGCAACAACAAACCTATCGTCCCTTTTACAGGTCGCATCCATTCTCCCCTGCCCACATGTCGACAGCGGGTCTTGAACTCAGAAGTTGGAGACGCGAGGAACGGCACATTGTTGGCAGCTGGAGGATCGCAGCGGGCCAGGCAGCACCCGTGGAGAGAGATGAACAGGCGCCGTTGCGACCAGACTCCTCTTCAGACTTATCTCTGCATGCTGCCCGACCCCGCTGTGTTCCTCCAGCACTTTGATCGTGCCCGGGTCACTTCTCCTAGTCGGGTTGTACCTGGGACCGCTGGATGGCCATTTACACCAATAGTTCATAGTCCCTGTGGAGGAAGGAACTGCAGGTGCTGGTTTAAACCGAGGAGAGACACAAAATGCAGGAGTAACTCAGCGGGACAGGCAGCATCTCTGGAGAGAAGGAATGGGTGACCCTTCCTCAGACCCGTCTCCACCCGAAACGTCACCCATTCATTCTCTCCGGAGATGCTGCCTGTCCCGCTGAGTTATTCCAGTTAATAGTCCCTCATCATGATGTATGGGAGGAAGGCGAATTCAGCACCGGTGGAGACAGTGTTCTCCCTCTAGCGGCGGCGACCCTGGCCTCCTGTGTGTGTGGGAGAGGCTCATCTTTGACAACTAGGCGACGCCGATCACCCAAAACCGTGCAACAAGCACTCTGCCAACTGACTGCCACATTAGAGGGCAATTCTCTGAAAATCTCTCTCGGTATCATATCTTGCTTGACCTTCTGGAGGTCAGGTAGGGGAATCAAAAAGCAGAGGGCGTCAGCTTTGCGCGTTCACATGCAATGCCCAGGCGGCGAACGGCTCTCTTGGCAGTATAAGAAGATAACTGCAGATGCTGGTACAAATCGAAGGTGTTTATTCACAAAATGCTGGAGTAACTCAGCAGGTCAGGCAGCATCTCGGGAGAGAAGGAATGGGTGACGTTTCGGGTCGAGACCCTTCTTCAGTGAATGTCTTTCTGGTATTTTAGCAATTTAGCAATAAAATAGTTGACCATACGACCATCAAAGCCTTCACCACCTCCTACACGGGTATCATCGGCTCTAGCTTTGACTTCAAAAATTCCATCTTCAATGGTCAGGATGGAGACATCAAAGATACCACCAACTGGCCCAAAAGATCCAGCACGTGTATAAAATAAAGATGGAAATGGACGGAGTGAATGCAGAGGGTGTGTCTCTCCCAGAGTAGGGGAATCAAGAACCAGAGGATGTGGGTTTAAGGTGAGAAGGGGGTGCGGGGAGGGGGAGATTTATTAGGGACCTGGGGGGGAACTTTCTTTTACATATAGGGTGTTAGGTATGTGGGACGAGCTGCCAGAGGAGGTAGTTGAGGCTGGTACTATCACAGCGTTAACAAATATTTGGACAGGTGCATGGATAGGATGGGTTGAGAGGGACATGTTCATACGTTCATAAGGTTTAGGAGCAGAATGAGGCCATTCGGCCAATCAATTCTATTCCGCCATTCAATCATGGCTGATCTATCCTTCCTTGGGATAGATCCCTGGCACCCTTGCTAATCAAGAAATGTGGGTCGAACACAGGCAGGCGTGACAAGTGTAGATGGGGTAAGTTGGTCAGTGTGGGCAAGTTGGGCCGAGTGGCCTGTTTCGACGCAGTATGACTCTCTGACTATCATATTTTGATTTTTGGAGGCGTATAAACTAAAGAGGGGAGTAGACAGCGTGGATTCACAGAGTCTTTTACCCAAGGTGGGAGAATTAAGAATCTGAGGACTTAAGTTTGTGAGAGGGGAAAATTGAACGTATGAATCCGAAGGGCAACTTTTTTTTCACTCGGATGATGGTGGGTACATGGAATATACTGCAAGAATGAGATAGTTGAGACAGGCACTACAGTAGCATTTAAAAGGCACAGTTGGACGGGTTTGTGGAAAGGTTTAGAGAGATATGGGCCAAACACAGGCAAATAGGACTAGGTTAGATGGGGCACCTCGGTCGGCATGGAGCAGTTGGGCCGAAGGGCTCGGTCCCTTGCTGAAGGCTCTGAGTCCATCATCTCTTTCTTTCCACGTCGCTCTCTTGAGGGGATGGCGGGAGGTGGGGGGTGGGGGGTAGCTGCTAGTTATTGTTTCTGTGTCTGGCCGTGTGTCTGAGTCTGAAGAAGGGTCCCGATCCGGAACGTCGCCCATTCATGTCCCCCGGAGATGCGGCCTGAGTTACTCCAGCACTTTGTCTTTTATTTTACTCCGCAACTACACTTCCTTATGTCCCTAACTGTTTCTGTGTGTTTGCGTGTAGTTTAAAGATAATTTGGTGAGTTTCAATCCAGAGCGGGCAGCATATGCGGATAAAACTAGACCATGGGATGGGTGGGCGTGTGTGTGTGTGTGTGTGTGTGTGTGTGTGAGTGAGAGAGAGAGAGAGAGAGAGAGAGAGAGACTTTCTGCATGTCTGCGTGTGTCAGTGTCTGTGTATGTGTTTCTGTGTGTATGTGGCTTGTGCGTAAGTGTATATGTAAGTGTGTGTGTTTGTGTCTGCGTGCGTGTCTGTATGTGTGTGAGTGCATGTGTGCGTGTGTGTCTGTATGTGTCTGTGTGTGTGCCTACATGTGTGTGTGTGTGTGTGTGTGTGTGTGTGTGTGTCTACGTGTGTATGTCTACATTGTGTGTGTGTGTGTGTGTGTGCATTTTTGTCTATGTGTGTGTCGACATGTGTGTGTGTGTGTGTGTGTGTGCGTGGTAAGTGCTCAGAAAGGATATCTAACCGCCCTATCTATAAGGCCTTCCTAGCACTTTTCGCTCAGAAGTGTCCCCTTTAGGTTTGCTTGGCACCGCGCTCCTAACTGTAAATTCAGCATCCTTACGCATCCGTATTATTCCAATAAGAGGTTATAATTGTTATTGGAAACAATCCCATGAAAAGACTCCTTTTCAAAATTATAAGCTTTCCAAAAATATATTTCTCTATCTACCGAGATACCTGGTGGATTCCATCCTGTCTGTGCGGGACGGAGCGACGGGCACGGGCGGATAACCACGCATTTCCCCAACAACTGATACTGGGTTTATAGGGTGGATAGATCGCCCTGAATTAACTTGTAGACGCCATGGACGCAGATGCTGGAATCTTGATTAAAACGCAAAGTACTGGAGGAACTCAGCGGTGGAGGGAATGGACGGGGAACGTTTCGTCCCGACACTTCTTCAGATGCTGCCTGTTTCATTGACTCACTCCAGCACTTTGTGAATTAAATATATATAAATGATATATATATATATGTACACACACACACATGCACACAACACGCACACACACACACACACGCACACACACACACGCACGCACACACGTATGTATAAGAAAGAACTGCAGATGCTGGTTTAAATCGAAGGTAGACACAAAATGCTGGAGTAACTCAGCGGGACAGGCAGCATCTCTGGAGAGAAGGAATGGGTGACATTTCGGGTCTGAAGAAGGGTCTCGACCCGAAACGTCACCCATTCCTTCTCTCCAGAGTTGCTGCTTGTCCCGCTGAGTTACTCCAGCATTTTGTGCCCACATGTATATTATATATAACTTTATCCAGCTCTTTCAATCCAACCCACTTAGGAGCTGTAATTTATTGATCCAAGTTACTGAGATATCACTTGGAAGAGCCAAGTAAGTTACTCTGCGTGTGTGGGCTCGCGTTAACAGTGACTGGCTCCGCGTTGGGGAAAAGTGTACCACGCAAAGGTTAACCCAGCTGCCGGGCGCATACGCCAAGGCTTGCTCTGCCCACAGCGCAGCGCATTGCACGGAACTGTTTACAGCTGAATGATGATATAAGACGGTTACAGCGCTGAATAAAATCCACTCTCCGCTGAATCCCACAACCGAACATTTCCCCAAAGATCTGCAAATAATTCTCTCTCCGGCGCCTGAATCACTTCCCTCCTCAACGAACACGAGTCCGTTCTTTTTACCAAAACCAAGTTGTGGAGTAGCTCAGCGGGTCAGGAAGCACCTCTGGAGAACCTGGATAGGTGACATTTTGGGTCGGGACCCTTCTTCAGATATCTGCAGTTCCTTGTGGCTCCATTCTGTTCACACCCGGGCTTAATTTAGATCATAACTAACCCCTGACTAATTATGTGTTGAAAGGAACTGCATATACTGGTTGACACGGAAGATAGACACACAATACTGGAGAAACTCCGCGGGTCAGGCAGCATCCATGGAGAAAAAGGAATAGGTGCCATTTCGGGTCGAGACTGTTCTCCAGACCGAATAATTCAGACAAGGCTCTGAATAATTTTCCTCACTTCCCCTTGTACCCTTTTCCTCAAAATGTTAAAATTCTCATCCACCCACCCCCCTCCCCGTCCCGGCCGTGAACAGTGCCCTGTTCTTGTCCACAGTGTGTGTGTGTACGTGTGTGTGAATGAACACGTTCTCTCTGAAGCGAAGCGCTCTCAGAATAATAAAACAATGTCCCGCGATTAGGCATCTTTCCTGGAGAATCATTCTCCCAAGCACATTAATCTTTAAACTACACCGACGATCCCTATCAGCCCACAGGTCGGTTTGGATAACACAGATTTTCGAGTTGCACGTCGCTTGTAATTGCTCTTACCTGCAGAAGTGATGTTGCTGCTTTAGTGTCTAAACCCGGGGATGTTGACCGGCAGTGGGGATGGCAGGAGCGAACTGCCTCGTTTTGTTGGAAGTCTGAATCCCATATACACATAGAGAGATGAAGAAAGATTCAGACTTGGCTGGGTGTAAGGCCAGCGCCGTTCAGTCTCACTTCTACTTCATCAGAGACTCTGCATGTGGATGTTATCAGAGTGTGTGGGGCTCGGATTGGCTGTGATCAAACACTGAGCCAAAAAAACAAATCACACACACACACACTCCTCTGACTAATATTACACAAGCAACGACCCACTGTGCCGAGGGGAAACTCCTTTGGCGCTGCCTGTAGAGGACAGCAGCGCAAGCAAACCCAGGCGGGACTCCGAAGTGGCAGGGCGAGAGTGAGCGAGTTGGCACAGAGTCACACACACACTGCATGCCATCGCGTCTGTCCAACAAAGGACCTCACGCACACGTCCTAGACTGGCAGGCGAGGAAAGCTCCCAGTAACACAGGGTCAGGACGCAGACGGTCATTTGAGGCAGGATTGGGCACCGAGCTGGAGACAGACTGTGAAATGCCAGGGTGTCGGTCGCTTTCCTCACATTCGCTACTCAAATGGGAATAAAATTGTGCCACGCGTTTATCAGCATCTTGGCAGGAGCCATTAGTTTAGTTTAGTTTAGTTTAGCTCACAAAAGCAGCGTGGAAACGGGCCCTTCGGCCCACCGAGTCCGCGCCGACCCTCGATAGCTCCCATACACTAGTTCTACCCTTCAACACCGGGAATAAATTACAGAGACCATTACACATACAAACGTCTTTGGATGTGTGGGAGGAAACCCCCACACACCCAGAGAAAACCCACACAGTCACAAGGAGCATGTGCAAACTCCACATAGACAGCACCCGAGTCAGGGTCGAAGCCAGGTCTCCCTGGCGCTGTAAGGCAGCAACTCTACCGCTGCGCCACCGAGCCGCCTTAAATTCGACCCACATACCCAACCGTTTTTGAAGGTGATCTCCGATTTTCCCCCCAAAAATAAACTTTATTCAGAATAAAAAATGCATACACAAAACAAAAAAAACCCGCAAGAACTCTTCATTGTCATCGTTCATTATGGTCATTCCCACCTAACATCTAACCCTAACATCTATGCCACCCATGTGCCCCAATGCGGTGATATCCCTTCCCTTGTTTGAAGAATGTCCCAAACGGACTCTGCCCATCAATGTCCAGCGGTGGAAAGACCCTAGACTGTGGTCCTCCCCCACAGAGCCTTGGCGTTGGCTGCACCAAGCTTCAGCGAGTCCCTCAGCTTGCCGGTTAACGTGCTCTCATGACACTTGGACGATCAATGCCCCAGAGATATCAATGCGATTAACTCACTTTCTCTTTCAGTGCCGCTAACAAGCATCTCACTGGCCTTAACTGACCGCAGTATAACGCTTCCCTCTCCACTCTGCCTCCGTTCAAACAAAGCCTTTGGGCACGGCTTTGGAAAGGAGATGAGGGGGAATATCTTCAGTCAGAGGTTGGTGAATCTGTGGAATTCATGGTCACAGGCGGCCGTGGAGGCCGTCAATGGGGATTTTAAGCGGAGGTCGCCAGATTCTTGATTGTTAAGAGTATCACAGGTTCGGGGGAGAAGGCAGAAGAATGGGGTTGAGAGGGAAAGACATATCAGCCATGCTTGAACGACAGAATGGGTCGAATGGTGTAATTCTGCTCCTATGATTTGTGAACACGAAACCGATCCTTGTTCGCGAGCCACTGGCTGTGAACGGGCACTGAATTCATTGAAACGCATCAAATTCAGAATTTGGGTAAGATGCGGAAATTGGCGTTTCGCCCTGGCCGCAGCGTCTTTCTTCTAAGAAGTGGCGGTTTCAGAGAAAGAGATGGCCCATTTGATGCAGAAATGGGACGGAATGCATTCACCCAGGGGCTAGTAGATATGTGAATTCCCCAAATAGGCCCGGCGAAACTCAGCCGCTCATTCCCGACAGAGATTGATAAAATTTGAGCTGTATTTTCCCAAAAATCAGAATCATACAAATTGCACGCCAAACAAGAACAGTGCAAAAACTCTACCGCCATCCTCAGTGTTCATATGTGCATTCATAAGTGTTATATTATGTAGTGTTCGCACACTATCCTTATACCAAGCAGCCTTGCCGCTCATTGAAGGTATTTATTCACAAAATACTGGAGTAACTCAGCAGGTCAGGCAGCATCTCAGGAGAGAAGGAATGGGTGACGTTTCGGGTCGAGACCCTTCTTCAGACTGACCCTTGCCGCTCATGTGGCCCCCTGCGGCGATTCTCCTTCCCTTGTTTGAGGAGCATCCTCACCAGACCTTGGCCCTCTGAATGTCCGCCCATGGAAGGACTCGACTATGGTCCTCCCCCACAGAGCGTTGGCTTGGTTTGAGATGTTAGATGAACCAGGGGCTAAGGTGCAGGAAAGTGGTGTTGGAGGGTGGAATCACTATTCATAGAGTCATGGAGTCACACAGCGTGGAAACAGGCCCTTCGGCCCAACTCTCCCACGCGACCAACATGCCCCATCTACACGAGTCCCTGCCTGCGTTTGGCCCATATCCTTCTAAACCTTTCCTTTGCATGGACATATCTAAATGCTAGAGAAACTCAGCGGGTCAGTCAGCATTCGTGGACTGAAAAAGGGTCCCGACCCGAAACCTCATCTATCCATGTTCTCCAGAGATGCTGCCTGACCCGCTGAGTTACTCTGGCATCTTGTGTCTTTTTATAGATAGCTTGCGTTAGTAATCCGTTGGGCTCGGGTTTTGTACCACTATCTGTTACTGGAAAACACTGGAAGACAGTCATTGTAAAGTAAAATAACATTTGAATTCAAAGTGACGGAATATCAAACAGCAACGTTTTCAACTAAATTACTCGTGGCTGGTTTTTTTCTAATGAACTTATTCTTCTAACCACATTCACACATTTAATGGATGGGGTTCCTATCCCAATCAATAGTCAATAGTCAATAGTCGTTTATTTGTTACATACACATAAATGTGTAGTAAAATGAAACATTACCCGCAGTTGAACAATAAGACCAATAAGATTAATGTCCCTCCACATTCATGTCACGTCCCGGTGAAAGTGCGCAAATGTTTAACACATCTTTCAACAGCAAGAAAGCCAGCGTATCCCGACCATATTTTACATACGGATCCTGTATCTTATCAACGGCAACGCTGTTCAAAGTTGGACAGCCTTCTGGCGTGCAATTAATTCCTTAAACCTTTCACATGTGAGGCGAGAGAGACATAGAAAAAAAGAGAGAGAGAGAACTATCTCTGACAGTGATGTGACAGAGGTCACATTGAATACATTTCTATACCAGTTTTAGTGAGAGATTATTTCTCTCTCTCTCTCCGCCCCCCCCACCCCCCCGAATTTTGGGAATCTGAAACATTTTCTACCCATGTTCTCCAGAGATGCTGCCTGACCCACTGAGTTCCTCCTGCACTTTGTGTCTTTATTTTTGTGGACCAGCTTCTGCACTTCTTACCTCTCCCCCCCCCCCCCCCCCATTGGTCTATGAGAACTGCCCGGAGGCGGAGTTGCTGCCTTGCAGCGCCAGAGACACGGGTTCGATCCTGACTACGAGTGCTGTTTGTGCGGAGTTTGTACGTTCTCCTCATGACCGCATGGGTTTTCTCCGGGTGCTCTGGTTCCCTCTTACACTCCAAAGACGTGCAGGTTTGTAGGTTTAGTGGCTTCTGTAAATTGTCCCTAGTGTTTAGGATAGTATATCGCTGGTCGGCGCGGACTCGGTGGGCCTGTTTCCGCGCCGTATCTCTAAACTAAGCTAAACTGAAGAAGGGTCTCGACCCGAAACGTCACCCATTCCTTTTATCCAGAGATGCGACCCATCTCGCTGAGTTGCTCCAGCATTTTGTGTATATCTTCGGTTTAAACCAGTATCTGCAGTTCCTCCCTAAACTAAACCATCTTTAGAATTGGTTGGGAAATGTGCTCGACGTGACCTCTGTCAGTTCCATTGGCTGCATGTCAACCCTGGCATGTTGCAATGCAAATTCCGATGCGGGACATTGGCGTCCGATCTTCGAGCTGTAGACTTTAGCGCCTCGTCCCCAACAAATAGCCAAACACTTCTACCAAGTGTTGACAGAACTCGGGCCTCAACTAGGTACTCGAACTCTTAAAAAACAAGTTCGAGGATTCCACTTTGTTCTGTCCTCGGTCAATTCTTATCCAAGCGGCCCGGGGTTGTTATGCCTGTCAGTTTTAAAACCACTTTCTGAGGGCTGGTGGAGTTATCTTCAAAGTGGAGGGGGGTGAGACCACTCCTGTTAAGTCACAAAGTCGACGGTCAACATGATTCACGTCTGTTTTGGAGATTGCATGCGATTAAAACGAACCAGTGCCCAGTTGGTATCAATGTAATCCGAGCAGTTCAGAGGAAAGGATCTCTGATCATTAATTCGACTAGGCGGTAAATTGGGCGACCATTTTCGTTGAACACTTGCTGAGCTCCATCCGCCAAAGTCTGTTGCATCTCCCAGTTAGAGTCATAGAGTCACACAGCATAGAAAAAGGACTTGCCAATGCCGACAATCATGCCCCATCTACACTTGTCCAACCTGCTTGTGTTTGGCCCATATCCCTCTAAACCTGTCCTATCCATTTCCCAACCATTAAAATGGTTTCCAACCCATTTTAACTTCCTTTCCCATTTCCCCACTGACTTTTCTGGCCTGGGCCTCCTCCATTGCCAGAGTGAGATCTCGGGCTAAGTGGAGGAACAGCACCTCATATTCCGCTTAGGGAGCTTACAATCCAACAGTATGAACACTGAATTGTCCAATTATAAGTATGAATTCCCCTCCCCCCCCCCCCCGCCCCGCCCCCGTTGTCTACTCCCTCCCTTCCCTGTTCCCCAGCTGGATGTGTAACAATTTCTCCATCTATCCCATTCCCTTTCCCACCCCCCCCCCTTCCACCCATAGCTTCACATTTCACTCCTCTTCCCTCTTTATCTGGCACCAGTTACCATTCTATCTACAGCCATTGTCCACCGTTCTGCCAATCAAATCGCCCCCCCCACCTGTATCCACTAATCACTTGCCAGGCCTTGTCCTGACGCTTCTTCACTTTTAATGCCTTCTCCCCCTACTACTATCACCCCAAAGAAAGGCCACAACCCAAAATATTGTCTGCCAATGTTCTCCAGAGATGCTGCCTGAGCCACTGAGTTACTCCAGTACTTAGTGTTTTTGTGCAAGCTTGCAGCAACTGGAGTTCTTTGTGTCTACCTATAACTTAGGCCCAACTTGTCTATGCCGAGCAAGTTGTTCCATCTAAGCTAATCCCATTTCACTGCATCTGGGCTATATTCCTCTAAACCTTTCCTATCCATGGTAGGCTCCAGTACAGCTTGTACTGGAGCCTACCAGGGAGAAGGCAATTCTGGATTTAGTGTTGTGTAATGATCCTGATCTGATAAGGGGACTAGAGGTAAAAGAGCCATTAGGAGGCAGTGATCACAACATGATAAGTTTTACTCTGCAAATGGAAAGGCAGAAGGGAAAATCGGAAGTGTCGGTATTACAGTATAGCAAAGGGGATTACAGAGGCATGAGGCAGGAGCTGGCCAAAATTGACTGGAAGGAGGCCCTAGCAGGGAAGACGGTAGAACAGCAATGGCAGGTATTCCTGGGAATAATGCAGAGGTTGCAGGATCAATTTATTCCAAAGAGGTGGAAAGACTCTAAGGGGAGTAAGAGACACCTGTGGCTGACAAGGGAAGTCAGGGACAGCATAAAAATTAAGGAGAGGAAGTATAACATAGCAAAGAAGAGTAGGGTACTGACATGGATAGAAAATTGGTTGACAGACAGAAAGCAAAGAGTGGGGATAAATGGGTCCCTTTCGGAATGGCAGGCAGTGACCAGTGGGGTACCGCAAGGTTCGGTGCTGGGACCCCAGCTATTTACGATATACATTAATGACTTAGACGAAGGGATTAAAAGTACCATTAGCAAATTTGCAGATGATACTAAGCTGGGGGGTAGTGTGAATTGTGAGGAAGATGCAATAAGGCTGCAGGGTGACTTGGACAGGTTGTGTGAGTGGGCAGATACATGGCAGATGCAGTTTAATGTAGATAAGTGTGAGGTTATTCACTTTGGAAGTAAGAATAGAAAGGCAAATTATTATCTGAATGGTGTCAAGTTAGGAGGAGGGGGAGTTCAACGAGATCTGGGTGTCCTAGTGCATCAGTCAATGAAAGGAAGCATGCAGGTACAGCAGGCAGTGAAGAAAGCCAATGGAATGTTGGCCTTCGTAACAAGAGGAGTTGAGTATAGGAGCAAAGAGGTCCTTCTACAGTTGTACCGGGCCCTGGTGAGACCGCACCTGGAGTACTGTGTGCAGTTTTGGTCTCCAAATTTGAGGAAGGATATTCTTGCTATGGAGGGCGTGCAGCGTAGGTTCACTAGGTTAATTCCCGGAATGGCGGGACTGTCGTATGTTGAAAGGCTGGAGCGATTGGGCTTGTATACACTGGAATTTAGAAGGATGAGGGGGGATCTTATTGAAACATATAAGATAATTAGGGGATTGGACACATTAGAGGCAGGAAACATGTTCCCAATGTTGGGGGAGTCCAGAACAAGGGGCCACAGTTTAAGAATAAGGGGTAGGCCATTTAGAACGGAGATGAGGAAGAACTTTTTCAGTCAGAGAGTGGTGAAGGTGTGGAATTCTCTGCCTCAGAAGGCAGTGGAGGCCAGTTCGTTGGATGCTTTCAAGAGAGAGCTGGATAGAGCTCTTAAGGATAGCGGAGTGAGGGGGTATGGGGAGAAGGCAGGAACGAGGTACTGATTGAGAGTGATCAGCCATGATCGCATTGAATGGCGGTGCTGGCTCGAAGGGCTGAATGGCCTACTCCTGCACCTATTGTCTATTGTCTATTGTCTACCCGCCCGCCTAAGTGTATTTTAAATGCTTTATCGTACTTGCTTCAACAACCTCCTCTGGGGACTGATTTCTTATACATACCAGCCTCGGAGTAAAAAAGCTGCCTCTCAGGTTTGTATTAAATCTTTCCCCTCTCATCTCATATGACCTCTTGTTCCTGATTCCACTAGCTAGGTTAAAGATTCTGTTGCGTTAACCAGATCAATTCCCTTCGCGATTTTATACATAATTTTATTTGCTGCCCCTTGTTTTTTGGCAGCTCTCTGCTGATGTGACATTTCACCTTGTGTGACTTAATTTTTTGTCTCACTGACAATCAAGGCGGACAGTGATGCAGCTGGTAGAGTTGCTGCCTCACAGCGCCAGAGACCAGGGTTCGATCCTGACCCTGGGTGTTTAGATTAGCTTAGTTTAGTTTTTAGTTTAATTGAGTTTAGTTTAGTTTATTGTCACGTTTACCAAGGTACAGCGAACAGCTTTTGTTGCGTGCTAACCAGTCAGTGGAAAGACGATGCATGATTACAATCGAGCCATTCACAATGTACAGGTACATGAGGCAGGGAATAACGTGAATAACGTTTAGTGCAAGATAAAGTCAAGTAAAGCACGATTAAAGGTAGCCTGACAGTCTCCAATGAGATAGATAGTAGCTCAGGAGAAGGACTGCTCTTGAGTTGCTGGTAAGATGGTTCAGTTGCCTGATAACAGCTGGGAAGAACAATGAAGTTGGCTTTGAGGTTTAGGACCACACCCTAGCTTATGGAATGAACATTCAGTAGTCTGATAACAGAGGGGAAGAAGCTGATCCTGACTCTGGTGGTTAACTATTTTCAAACTTTTGTATCTTCCAGCCAAAAAGAGTGAATGACCAGGGTGAAAATGGTCCTTGACTATGTTGGCTGCCCTCCCAAAGAAGTGTGATGAAGTTAATGGTAGGTAAACTGGTCTATGTGATGAACTGGGTTACATTTGCAACTCTGTGATTTCTTGTGGTCTGGGGCAGAGCTGCTCCCAAACCAAGCTGTGGTGCAGCACAGTATTATGCTTTCTAAGATGCATCTGAATCTTTAATCAATACATCTGCTCCCTGCAATGCCACACTCCCTTCAAGTGAACTTTTGGCTTGTTCTAATGTTTCTACCCCTGCATAAATTATTCCTCTTACTTGAATATTCACTCATTCAATACAACAGGTCAATACAATCCATTTCTGGTCATATTCCATATCAAGATACCAAGCAAACAAGGTGAGTGCAAGAAAGTGAAGGTGAGATTAAAGATCAGCTTTGATTTTATTGAACAAAATGGAGTAACATAAGATGAGAGGTTCTGGTCACCCCTTTACAAGAAGGATGTGATGGCTTTGGAGAGGGTGCAGAAGAGGTTTAGAGCATAGAACATAGAACAGTACAGCACAGAAACTGTCCCTTCAACCCACAATATTTGTGCCGAACATGATGCCCAGCTCTCCCTCCTTTCTTGAAAAGTGGGATAACATTAGCTACCCTCCAATCCACAGGAACTGACCCGGAATCTATAGAACATTGGAAAATCATTACTAATGCGTCCATGTTATCCCACTTTTTAAGAAAGGAGGGAGAGAGAAAACGGGTAACTATAGACCAGTTAGTCTGACATCAGCGGGGAAGATGCTGGAGTCAATTATAAAAGATGAAATTGCTGAGCATTTGGATAGCAGTAACGGGATCATTCCGAGTCAGCATGGATTTACGAAGGGGAAATCATGCTTGACAAATCTACTGGAATTTTTTGAGGATGTAACTAGGAAAATTGACAGGGGAGAGCCAGTGGATGTGGTGTACCTCGACTTTCAGAAAGCCTTCGACAAGGTCCCACATAGGAGATTGGTGGGCAAAATTAGAGCACATGGTATTGGAGGTAGGATACTGACACGGATAGAAAGTTGGTTGACAGACAGAAAGCAAAGAGTGGGGATAAATGGGTCCCTTTCAGAATGGCAGGCAGTGACTAGTGGGGTACCGCAAGGCTCGGCAAAGAGGTCCTTCTGCAGTTGTACAGGGCCCTAGTGAGACCGCACCTGGAGTACTGTGTGCAGTTTTGGTCTCCAAATTTGAGGAAGGATATTCTTGCTATTGAGGGCGTGCAGCGTAGGTTTACTAGGTTAATTCCTGGAATGGCGGGACTGTCCTATGTTGAAAGACTGGAGCGACTAGGTTTGTATACACTGGAATTTAGAAGGATGAGAGGGGATCTTATCGAAACGTATAAGATTATTAAGGGGTTGGACATGTTAGAGGCAGGAAACATGTTCCCGATGTTGGGGGAGTCCAGAACCAGGGGCCACAGTTTAAGAATAAGGGGTAGGCCATTTAGAACAGAGATGAGGAAAAACTTTTTTAGTCAGAGAGTTGTGAATCTGTGGAATTCTCTGCCTCAGAGGGCAGTGGAGGCCAATTCTCTGAATACATTCAAGAGAGAGCTAGATAGAGCTCTTAAGGATAGCGGAGTCAGGGGGTATGGGGAGAAAGCAGGAACGGGGTACTGATTGAGAATGATCAGCCATGATCACATTGAATGGTGGTGCTGGCTCGAAGGGCCTATTGTCTATTGTCTATTATCTAAATGCCTTCTGTGCTTCATTTTCTTGTTTTCTTAAATTCACTCCCACAGCATAATTTTCGTCTGAATGCCTTTTTCCATATGATTGTTTTACCTAACAAGACACCACAAATCTTCTCACCTCTTTCCCGATACTAAATGACTGAGTCTGCTCTTCTATACAACAATGCTCTACTATTATACCTTTATCTTATATGCAATCACTCCAACCTTAACCATTATGGAATGCTGAATGTGGCTGCTCTTTATACACTAAAGAGAAACCCAGAAAGCTGGAGGAACTCAGGGATTGAAGCAGAGTTCATGGAGGCTAAGGAGGCATGGCAACATTTCACTCCTACATACTCTCCATTTCTTTAAATTTAATCATAGAGTCATACAGGACAGAAACATCCCAACATCCCAATCCATCAGTCTGAAGGAAGGTCCCAACTCAAGACCCATCTATCGACTTCCTCCACAAATGCTGCCTGATCTGCTCAGTTCCTCCAACACGTTTTCACAGAGTCATACAGCACAGAAACAGCCCCTTTTGCCCAACTGGTCCATGCCGACCAAGATACCCCAACCAGACCCATTTGGCTGTGTTTGGACCATATCCCTCTAAACCCTTCTATCCATGTACCTGTCCAAATGTATTTTAAATGGTTATATTACCTGCCTCAACTACCTCCTCTGGCAGCTTGTTCCATTTACCCAACGCCCTCTGAGTGAAAAAAGTTGCCCTTCCACCTTAAACTTATGTCTTCTTGTTCTTGATTCTCTTACTCTGGGTAAAAAAAGTATTCTTTTTAATCATTTTTGGGGGGGAATCTAAGCATTTTTTTGCTCCACATCCTCTCGCCGACTCCTTTCTTTCTCCACCTCTCTCCTTCCTTGCAATCTAGGTGTCCAGAGAACTCAGTCCTTCCCACTCGAGGCAGAAACAAGTCTCATGGGACCAAACGGCGAGCGAACAAACGCAGTAGCGTCTTGTGCTAATGCTGCCGATCTCCCCCGACTGTTCCTTCGCGAATGGATCAACAACGGGAATTAATCAAACAGCAGGGGGGAGCGGGGGGGTCTTAATAGGATTCGTCACAGAAGTTCTGCAGAAGTGCAGAAGGTTTCATCTCTGTGTGTTGGAGTGCCCGCGTGTGTTAATGAAGCAATTGTCCCAGCTAACCTCGTTAATCTCAAATATTATCTGGAGCCCACAAGGTTTCTACGGCTGATATTAAATACCGGCTGATGTGTTGATTCTTGGAATGTGGCGCCTGCTTTCAGTTATTTTAAGTGACTGTATAAACACAAAAGTAAAGAGGATGCGAATTTACAATCTAGCTCCTTCCCAGACGAGCCTTTTCTCCAGATATTTATCTCTCCCTTCAGTCTGTGTTTCTATTTCGGGTTTAAAACAAACCAAAAAGAGCCCTGACTGTCTGATCGCACAGATAACGATTTGTTCTGCACCGAGGGGGAAAGAAAGGTGACCCGGGCCGAGCCCTTCGCGTTACACTGGCGCTTTCAGCCGGCGTTGTGGTCTGTGAAGAGAAGGTTGTGTGTCCTACGTTCGCCCCCTGCCACTGCTGGAGAGAGAGGAGTGAGCTTTTAATAGAGGGAAGGTTTTCGACAAGGCACGGCTTGAAATTCCTCCGTTCCCGGCGTCAAAGTCGTACAGCGTGGAAACAGGCCCTTTGGTCCAACGTGTTCACGCCGCCCAACATGCCCCATCTACACGAGCACCCCATATCCCTCTAAACCCATCCTATCCATGTAGCTGTCCAAATGTTTCTTAAACATTGCGATAATACCTGCCTCAACTACCTCCTCCAGTGGCTTGTTCCATACACCCACTAGCCTTTGTGTACAAACGTTACCCCTCAGGTTCCCATTAAATATCCCCCCCCCCCCTCACCTATGCCCTTGGCCCACATCCCTCTAAACATTGTGTGGGAAGACAGATGCTGGTTTATATCGAATACAGACACAGCGCTGGAGTAATTCAGGGAGTCAGGCGGCATCTCTGGAGAAAAGGAATATATATTCCCTTTCCTATTCCTTTTCTGTATAGATGCTGCCTGACCCCCTGAGTTACTCCAGCATTTTGTGTCTATCTCGATCTGAACCTTTCCTATCTGCGTACCTATCCAAGTGCATTTTAACTGATGTTATAGTATCTGCCTCAACTACCTCCTCTGGCAGCTCGCTCCACCACCCTCGGACGAGTGAAAAAGTTGCTCCTCAGGTTCCTATTAAATCTTTCCCCTCTCACCTTAAACCTATGTCCTCTGCTCCTTGATTCGTCCAATAAAGGAGCAAGACTGTGCATTCGTCATATCTTAAAAATACTGATACTGGTTAGAAAAAAAGGGAAGTTAAATTTATCCGAGGCATATAATTTCCCATCGATTTCCCATCAACCCCGTTACTCAGATAGCATGTACAAATCTACCTAATATCGAAAAAAGTACGTCTGTTAATTAATTCCCAAAGGTAGCCACAAACCAGCATCTGCAGTTCTTTCCTACACATAATTAATTCCCAAATGCGTTTTGAATATTTGTGACGTGCGTTGGTCCAATAAAAATAACCCCCTAATGGGGTTTGGGTTATAGGTTACGGTGGGGGGAGATTTAATAGGAACATGAGGGGCAACTTTTTCACCCAGTAGGTGGTGGGCATATGGAACGAGCTGCCAGAGGAGGGTACACGAACAACTTTTAAAAAAGCATTTGGACAGGTTCATGGATAGGATAGGTTTAGAGGGATATGGGCCAAACACGGGCAAATGGGACTTGTCTCGACGGACACGTTTATCGGCATGAACGAGTTGGGCCGAATGGTCTGTTTCCGTGCTGGTATGACCCTATGAATCAAAGTGTAAATGAACAATTAAACGCTGAAGTCACTCAGTGGGTCAGGCAGCATCTCTGGAGAAAAGGATTAGGCGACGTTTCGGGTCGAGACCCTTCTTCAGACTCTGAAACGTCACCTATTCCTTATGTAAAAAGCATGCCGGCAAGACGGTGCTGATGAAGGTCAAGTGGTTGATGTAATCTCACATGGGTTATCTATTGGAAGTTGCTAACAGGCTGTTGTTTAACTCTGACTCGATGTTTGGGAATTCAGGATGTATGTAAGTCATCATTCGAGTTGCATTATCCGGTGATTCCCATCCGGGATGTGCTGCCTCTGGAGTCCCAGCTTGCCCGCTGTGATTGTCAGTCTGAAGAAGGGTCACCCATTCCTTCTCTCCAGAGATGACGCCTGAGTCACTCCAGCATGTTGTGTCTGTCTATCTGCGATGAACAATCTGATGGGTGCGGTTAGTTGTAGGGACAGTTAGTGTGCACCAGCTGCCTCCCAGCGCCCTCTGCCGCCGTGTCCCATCAACTTCCTTAAACTGCAGTGTGTAGGAACTGCAGATGCGGGTTTCAACCAAAGATAGACACCAAAACCTGGAGTAACTCAGTCTGAAGAGGGGTCTCGACCCGAAACGCCATCTAGTCTATTTCTTCCGAAATGCTGTCTGACCCGCTGAAACTGAAATTTTGTGTCTCTCAAAATTTAACATCTATACGTTTACACTATGTCATGTACAGTTCTCTGATGGTGGACACTGCAACTTGGAAATGGGGTCACGTCTCAAGTTTCAATCAGCGTGTCCCCGTCAACTGATGTATGTCCCGCGCTGTGAAATCCAAAGACCTGTTGTTCGGGAGTATATTATCATCGGCATTTGTGAAACAGAAAAGACCATCATGCTCAAGATGTGGGCTGTTTAACCACTTAAGAGTCATGGAGTCATCCAGCACGGAAACAGGTCCTTCGGCTCAACTTGTCCATGAAGACCAAGATGCCCCATCTACACTTGTCCCACCTGCCCGTGTTTGGCCCATATCCTTCTAAACCTATCCTATCCATGCACCTGCCCTATTCTCTTTTACATGTGGTTATCGTACCTGCCTCAACTACCTCGTTCTATATACTCACCACCCTCTGTGTGAAAAAGTTGCCCCTCAGGTTATTTTTAAAACATCCCCCCCTCCACCTTAAATCCATGTCCTCGGGTTCTTGGTTCCTCTACTCTGGGTAAGTGACTATGTGCTTTCACCCTCTCTATTGCACTTACTATGTAAATATCTGAGATTGAGGATGTGTGGTGCAAATCTCTAATGGTTTTCCGAACTTTTTACAATGTACGAAGGTAGATACACTAATTAAAACAACATCGGAGGAGTATGTTGTTGGTGGAAACCCTTGTTATAATGGAGTTCGGTTATAGTGGACATGATACACGATAAAGGGAATAATGTTCAGTGCAAGACAAAGTCCAGTAAAGTCAGATTAAAGATTGTCAGAGAGTCTCCAATGTGGTAGATAGTAGCTCAGGACCGCTCTCTAGTTGGTGATAGGATGGTTGGTGATAGGATGCCTGATAACAGCTGCAAAGAAACTCTCTGAATCTGGAGGTAGATACAAAAAGCTAGAGTAACTCAGCGGGACAGGCAGCATTTCTGGAGAGAAGGAATGGGTGATGTTTCGGGTCGAGACCCTTCTTCAGACTCGGATCTGAATCTGGAGGTGTGCGTTTTCACACTTCTGTAAATCTTGCTTGATGGGAGAGGGGCAAAGAGGGTGAGAACCATCCTTGATTATGTTGCTGGCCTAGAGGGGGCAGCGTGGTGTAGATGGAGTGTAAATGGAGGGTGGTTGGTTTGGGTGATGGTCTGGGCTGCGCCACAATCATCATTTCACGTTATTCATTGCATTATTATAATTCCAATTGATAATATCTATGCCTAAACAAGTCAGTCTTTCCTGTGGAGTCTTACATTATCAAAAGTTTACATAGAGTTTCCTTGCGACTGGTTTCACCTTATGAGTAAAATTAAGTGCAGAAATATACTTCATTTTGTATTTGAAAGCAGGATCCCTTAAATTTTCTTTGGATGATATGGCCTCCAAGTATCATGTACTGCCTGGGATGACAACAAAAGCATGTATTGGAATTTGTATCAATGATATCCATCTTCTTCTCTAATGTATTTCTTTGGCCCCACTACATATGAACAGATCACGTGATCATATGAACTACATATGAACACAACACGTGGTCTCCAAGCACTTTGTACTGACTGGAATGGAGCCAAAAGGCATGTAATGGAGGCTGTATCAATGACATACATCTTCTTGTCCAAGGTATTTCTTTGGTCCCACGATGAACATGACAACTGTCTAGGTGTTCATCCTGCATAGGGAAAAGCTATGCTGGACACCTGAACAGGTGATCCTGGTATCGAGGAGTTGAGTAACAACAATCTCTGCCCTCCTCTCTGCACTTCTCCACAGCAATTAAAAGGAGGTCATGAATTCAACGACATGAACGTTTTCCAGTTATAAATCCTTGTGCCAAAGTACTGCCGTGTTGTTCTAACAGAGTTTATCTTGTTAAATGTTCTTTATGTCCTAACTTTTGCTGTTAGTTTAAAAAAGTTAAGTTTATTATGGTCTACAAGATTTTGCAAAATGTTGAGATAAAGCAGGCTCTATTCTAATCTAAAGCAGGTCAGAGTAGGTAGACGCAAGTAAGAAAATAAACAGTTTGATCTTTAGCATTTTATATTATTAAATTGTGACAACAGATTTGTGATGTTAAGCAACCCCTGTGCTCTAATTAATCTTTGTATATAAAACGTAATGTTTGTGTTGGTGTTAGGCCTACTAATAACTGGAATCACATAAACTTCAATTTAAATTGAAATTCCTGCCCCAATAATAATTATTTAGGGCCATTTTCCTGCACTCAATTAAAATTATTATGGAATACATGTTTTAATTATATCCTATTAACTATAATTTACCACTTGAGGTCTGGTAACCTTTGCATTTCACTGTCAAGCTCTGTTAATATATTTAACATACCAAGCTGATGAGGTAAAAATAGTATCAAAATTAAAAATAAAACGACAGAATGGAGAATGGAGCATAGAATATTGATCTGTATATTTTTAAAGACTTTAAAAGGCATGTTCATCCAATGTGAACAAAAATAAAATAAGCCTGCTGCCACATCTAATTAGGTAGCATCTCTGGAGAAAATGGATAGGTGATGTTTCAGGTCGGGACTTCTAACTGATTGTAGGAGGGGAGGGGGAACTGAAACCAAGAACCCCCCCCCAACCCCACCACAATCACCCTGAAGAAAAGCGCCGACCCGAAACGTTATCTATCCATTATCTCCAGAGATGATGCCTGACCTGTTACGTTTTTGTGTCTATCTTTGGTATAAACCAGCATCTGCAGTTCCTATTTATTACATTATATTACGTGATATCTGGTTAATTTATTATCACAGCGTTTGTGCATTTTGCACACTATAATGAGCACAGAAATCTGTGAAATTCATTGCCACAGACGACTGTGGGGACCAAATCAATGGCTATTTTAAAGGCGGAGATTGACAGATTCTTGATGAGTGTGGGTGTCAGGGGTTATGGGGAGAAGGCAGGGGAATGGGGCTGAGAGGGAAAGATAGATCAGCCATGATTGAATGGCAGAGTCGACTTGATGGGATGAATGGCCTAATTCTGCTCCTATATCTTATGAATTTATTATGAACATATGATGCAGAGTGAAGATTTTGTGGTAATATATGCCTGTGAACATGAAACCCATCACTCTCAATTCTTGGTGAGAATGAGAGCATTGTTGGGATTCCCCTATGTGCATTGTAAATGTTAAATTCCTGAGGAATACCAGTGATTCAGCCATCCATGACAAGCCACACCTATTATCCAAGGGAAAGTGTTTGTAGATTATATATTTTCTTTTGAACATCACCCATTTGCCATCCAGCTCCATGTTATTAACCATCCAGCCTTTTGCTTTCTCTTCCTGGAGTTCATGATCTCACAATTCCCCAGATAAAAACATAATTTGCCAGATTTTTGTACACCTCCAGATTTAGGGACAGTTTCTTCCCGGCTGTTATCAGGCAACTGAACCATCCTAGTGCCAAGCATAGAGCGGACCTTAGCTACAGTCTACCTCATTGGAGACCCTTGGAACAACCTTTAATTGGACTTTACTGGACTTTATCTTGCACTAAACATTATTTCCTTTATTCTGTACGTGTACACTGATTGTAACCATGTATAGTCTTTCTGCTGACTTGATAGCATGCAACAAAATTGCAACAAAATTGCTTTTTACTGCACCTCAGTAAACGTGACAATAATAAACTAAATTAATCTAAACCCATGCTCATTCAATTCATGCTAACACACTTCCTCCATTATATCCAGGGAGATGGTGGTAGATTTCCGCAGGCGCAGCCAGGTGCCCCCGACACCGGTGAACATCCAGGGAATGGACATCGAGAGGGTGGATTCCTATAAGTACCTGGGTGTCTACCTCAACAATAAACTGGACTGGACTGAAAACACCGATGCGCTATACAGAAAGGGACAGAGCAGACTTTATCTGCTAAGGAGACTCAGGTCCTTTGGAGTGCAGGGGGCACACCTAAGGACCTTCTACAACACGGTGGTTGCATCGGCCATTTTCTATGGAGTGGTCTGCTGGAGCAGCAGCATCTCAGCGACGGAAGGGAAGAGACTCGACAAGCTGGTCAGGAAGGCCAGCTCTGTCCTGGGTTGCCCCCTCGACTCAGTGCAGGTTGTGCGAGAGAGGAGGATGATGGCAAAGCTATAATCGCTGCTGGACAACGACTCCCACCCCATGCAGGACACTGTCACTGCACTGTCGCTCCAGTGACAGACTCCTTCACCCTAAGTGTGTGAAGGAGAGATATAGGAGGTCCTTCCTTCCCGCTGCTGTGAGACTGCACAACCAGCACTGCTTCCAGCAGACGAGTCACCAATAACAGCTAAGAACACACAGAAAACTGATGACAATTTATGTATCTTTTATTTATAATGAATGATCTCTTGTTCTCTTGCTATCCACTTTGCTGCTGTAACACTGTAAATTTTGCCGGTGTGGGATGAATAAAGGAATATATTATTATTATATTGGAATGGAGGGATATGGATTATGCATGGGTATATAAGAAATAGTCTTGGTATCATGTTCAGTATCATGGGCCAAAGGACCTGTTCTTGTGCTGTACTGTTCTATGTTCCAGGTCCCTAGAATGTGTTTGCTTTAGTCCTGCTAGTTTCTCTAATATGAATCCACCACTGATTTTCTGGCATCATTGTTTCCAGAGGCTTGTTGGATTATATGGAATCAGGAATTCTATCATATCTTGATTACTACTTCCTTGGGTAGCTTTAACCAAGATAAGATCTCTTCTGAATCCTTCCTCATTACTCCTGACCAAATCTAAAATAGCACCTTGCCTTCTATGAAGCATTCCCTGATCCACTCTGCGAGTGCTTCATCTACAAGTTACCTAATTTTATCCCAGGCTAGGGATAAAAACCTTCTGGTACTAAGCTGTTGGGTATGCTTTTTGAAGGGTGAATATTACCAGCCAACTGAACGGCCCTCTCATCAGCTAGAGTCCGGCCCTGACCTCCCATCTACCTCATTGGAGACCTTTGAACTTTCTTTGATCGGACTTGACCTTGCATTAAATGATGTCTCCTTTACCCTTTATCTATGCACTGTGGACGGCTTGATTGTAATCATGTGCAGTCTTTTTTTGACTGGATAGCATGCAAACAAATGCTTTTCACTGTACCTTGGTACATGTGAGAATTATAAACTAAACTAAAGTAAAATGTTCTAGGCCCTGAACTGTGCTTTAAGGAGAGGAAAACACCGGTGTGTGATTTATTTAAAAATGAGAAGGCTTCCACCATGAGATTACAGTGAACTGAAGGCCAGGCATCAAGATACCAGATACCATGAACCCATGCTGTCAACATTAGGGAAGTCCCAGAAATGTGAAGATTCGTCTTATTTCGTAAACCCACAATGAGATGCAAGAAACGATATGTTTAAGCATCATCCATGGAGTTGACTGCTGGAGGTGAACCAAGCTTCATTGATGAGAGCATTTTAAACTTTTATCCACTTTTTAAATTCCTGCTGCTTATCTCCTTTTGAAGTCATAATCATAAAGCATGGAAACAGGCCCTTTGACCCAAATTGCCCATGCCAACCAACATGCCCCATCTACACTAGTCCACCTACAGCTCATTCTATGCCTCCTCCAGTGGCTCGTTCCATACACCCACCTCCCTTTGTGAAAAGAAGTTATGCCTCAGATTCCTTTTACATCTTAGTTTAGTTTAGTTTTGTTAAGTTTAGTTTAGAGATACAGTGCGGAAACAGACCCTTTGCCCCACCGAGTCCGCGCCGACCAGCGATCCCTGCACACTAACACTATCCTACACACACTAGGGACCGGTTACAATTAAACCAAGCTAATTAACCTACAAACCTTTACGTGTTTGGAGTGTGGGAGGAAACCGGAGATCCCAGAGAAAACCCATGCGGTCACGGGGAGAATGTATAAACTCTGCACAGACAGCACCCATAGTCAGGATTAAACCTGGGTCTCTGGCGCTGTCGGGGAGTAACCCTACTGCAGCGCCACCAAACAACCTACTGTCTTTCGCCCCTCACCTTAAACCTATGTCCTCTGGTTCTCAATTCCTCTACTCTGGGCAAAAGACTGTGTATTCACTGATTTATTCCCCTCATGATTTTGTACACCTCTATAAGATCAAACTTTTATTTTTATAGCCTTACATTTGCCATTGTTTCCTTTCAAGTGGCCATTAACACAGTGAGGGAGCTTCCAAAAATACTCCATTGCCCATGAATAGGCCCAGGGTCATTCCGAGATTGTGAAATATAAGCAATAAAGTTCTTTCCTTCATAGATTAATGGTATGCTTTCACTATGTACTAATTTTGGGCTTGGTTGGACACTGTGGTGGACTTGCTTTCTCTCACTATCCTTGTGAAAGCGTACAAACTAGCCACTGCGCGTGGCGGCAGGCCTGGCTTGCTGCCGTGAAGAAAGACCTGGCGGGCCACAGCCTGCAGGGGGGTTAACACAGGAGCCACCGAGCCTGGCCCCAATGACCAGAGAACCGAGGAGGAGGAAGCCGCTGACGACAACAGACGCGAGGAGTGGGCCGGTAGGAGAGGGACCAGGGTATTGCCTCCAGCGCCTTCCAGGACAGCTGCAGTAGGTCCCCTGGGATATAACTGCGATCAGGCGAGGAGGGGGACGTCGGTTCGCGGGCAGAGCTGGTCAAGGGTGATGGCGGAGGCCTTGCAGCAACCTGGGGCCTACCTGGATCGGGAACCACTCCAGTATATTGAGTGCGTGGGCCGGACTTTAGACTTTTGTAAATGTTGCCAAAATGTGTCAACTTGTCCGTGTGTGATCTATGCAAAATGAATTTCACTGTGCAGTGCACACGTGACATTAAAGCACCATTGAACTCTTGAAAAAGTATTACCGGGAATTAATGGTGCCATGGAAACATGGAAACTCATGCAATTACAAATAAAAGGAAACATTGCTTATTTTAAAAAATAAGCATTAAACATATCAAGAAAGGAGCAAAAAATGTACAACAATGGTTTTAAGATGATACTTAAAGTGCCATCCCAGGGCTCTGTGCTCAGTCTCCTGCTTTTCTCTCTACCCAGTAGCGTGCAGACAGATATAACTACAACATCTTTCAATTCGCCAAAGGCACCATCGTTGTTGAATGAATTACGGGCAACGATGAGTCAGAATATAGGAGGGGGATTTATCATCTGGTTGAAAGGGTCCACAACAATAGTCTTTCTCTTCATGTCAGTAAGACTAAGGAGCTGATTGTCGACTTTAGTAGTGGAAGTCAAAGAACCACGGACATGTCTTCATCGATGTGTTGGTGGTGGAGAGAGTCAGCAACATCAAGTTCCTGTGCTCTGAATATCTCCGAAGATTTATCCTGGGCTCAACACATTGATGCAATCATCAATAAAGGCCATCAACGCCTCTGAATCCCTGGAAGATAAGAGGAGATTCAGTACGTCGATGAATACCCTCTCGAACTTCTACAGGTGTACAGTAGAGATTCAGCCTGATTCAGCAACTTAAATGCCATGGAATGAAGATTACGAAAAGTGATAGAATATGCCTGATGGAGGCTGTCAGTGGATATTTTTATGGCAGAGATAGATAAATTCTTGATTAGTACGGGTGTCAGAGGTTATGGAGAGAAGGCAGGAGAATGGGGTTAGGAGGGGGAGATAGATCAGCCATGATTGAATGGCGGTGTAGACTTTGTGGGCTGAATGGCCTAATTCTACTCCTGTTCCTTATGACCTCATGACAATAATAGTGACAACACTGTTTTCTTGGGGGCCTTGTGGTTTCTTTACCAACCTTAAAGCCTCATAATGATCCAAAATACCCAAACAAAAATGAAATTTCTTGTGGTTTGGTTAACTAAATTATGAGAGGCAGTGAACTTCCAATGTGTGAAATAGAGTCTGCATAGATAAAATTGTTATGATGCAATTGCTGTACATAGAACTGCTAAGATTGCTTTAAACTGAAGGAATATTTCTGCATTGATATCACCTATGAGTACAAAGGGTTGATAAATGATACATGTTCATATGCTGAACATGAGCTGTAGGCAAGAGTGAATGGTTTTTATAACCACGTACATCGTGATTTGGAAAGGTTTATCTTAAGTTTATCTTCACTACAACCACAAAGACAATAATTATCTACATTTTATTATTTTAATTCTCTAAAGAGTAATCACAATTCCTAAAGCACATTTCCCCCAGCCACCAATGGGCCATTAAGGGGTCCACCCTTCCTGTGGCCATCTGTTGCCAGCTCTGATTTGTTCTGGCCCCTTCTCATCTCCAGTTTCTCCCCCCACCCCCCAACCCCCCAACCCATGTCTATCTTTAAGTCTGAAGAAGGGTTCCAACCCGAAAAGTCACCTATTCCTTTTCCCCAGAGATGCTGCCTGACCCGCTGAGTTCCTCCAGTATCTTACGTCTATCTTTTGTATAAACTAGCATCTGCGATTCCTTCCTACACATTTTCAAGAAGAGGATTTTGACGGGTGGATAGAGCTGAATTTTTTACTGGCATTGATATTTTACATGTTTATTAACTTTACAATTGGTCTATTCATGTCATCAATCAGCAATTTTAATACCTTGTAGGTTGGGTTTCTGTATATTTGTGGTATTTATTTCGGTGGATTGCTCCTGGGTGCTCCAGTTTCCTCCCCTATCCCAAATACATGCTTGTTGGTTAGATTAGTGGGCTACTGCAAATTGCCCTCATGGTCGGTGGGTGGCAAGAGAACGAGGTGAATTGAAGGACGTGAAAGCTAACAGGTGGCAGTCATTTATCTGGTGAATGAGACTGATGGCAATGCTCAATGGGGACTTGATGGTTTAATAGCCTCCATCTGCGTCATTGGGAAATGGGGAATGTGGGCTGGGTGACGTCGGGCTGCATCTGTGGAGAGTCTAACAGTGTTAGGTCATTTAAATTTAGAACATTTCAGGTGAATGGCTTTTCCAGTTCCGGTGAAATCTCATCCACTTGAAACGGTAACTATGCTTCTCTCTCCACAGTTGCTGCCCGACCTACCGTGTCCTTCCAGCATTCTCTGTGTTAACTGAATAGTTGCCCTACTGCTGTCTGCGAGAAATTATCTAGTGAGTGGCCTGCTAAGCTGGTCTAGGGAACAGTCGTAATCACCCTTCATTGGCTGTGAAGTGTTTTGGCATGTCCTGAAGATAATATCATCTTTATCCCTGAAGGTTGCAGCAAGTATTAAGCACTCCGTCATTCAACGTTGCACTGAAGTCGGGCTTTGGACCGATGCTATTTGGTTTGCAAATGAAACGCGTTAGAAAGGATGGATCAAAGGAGGATAATTTAGACCATGCATAAATATTTTAAATTAAATGTAATTGTTAATCAAATCTTATAGACAATAGACAATAGATGCAGGAGTAGGCCATTCGGCCCTTCGAGCCAGCACCGCCATTCAATGTGACCATGGCTGATCATTCTCAATCAGTACCCCATTCCTGCCTTCTCCCCATACCCCCTGACTCCGCTATACTTAAGAGCTCTATCCAGCTCTCTCTTGAATGCATTCAGAGAATTGGCCTCGACTGCCTTCTGAGGCAGAGAATTCCACAGATTCACAACTCTCTGACTGAAAAAGTTTTTTAGAATGTATAGGTAAATGAAAGATTTATCCGTCTTTCACTTAATATTTCTAACACAATGTAAAGATTATGTAGGATTTCCCTTTATTGACTTTGCGTGCCTTGGTTGATATTTTTTGTTTTTTGGTGGGGGAGAGATTCCTGTTTGAGGCTGGCAGCGGATCGAACTCGCAACTGAGCCACCTGACAGCATTGATCACTTTAAGATCTGAAGAAGGGTCCCGACCCGAGACGTCGCCTCTCCTTGTCTTACAGAGGTGCTGCCTGGCCCCGCCGAGTGACTCCAGCAACTCTGTGCCCACCATCGATCACCCGTGTCGGACGTGCGATTCACACTGACAGACTCACGCCGCCAAGTGCTGCTTGCCGAGTAAACACGAAGGAAGGGAGAGGTGGTAGAGGCGATCTTTGTACCACAGCCTCTTTAATCACCCATCCAGCAACTTGGTCGGTGGGGGGAACTGCAGGAAACAGTGAACAAAAACAGATTGTGTACTGAAACTATTAGAGATCTAAACCGTGCCGCTGTCCTCGGGATACATTCAGTAGCAGGTTGAGCATACATTGTCGAGTATTAAAAAAGTGGATAATTGGGGGAACATGTTATGCTTGGAGTGGACTTCAGATTTGCATTTTGCATTTATGTGTTATGTCTGGGGGAAGGAATTGCACTGAATTCAAGTGCATGGCTTGGCACGTCGGATCAGAATAGTGCTTTGATCAGAGGCACATTGATATGAAGTTGACAGCGCTGGTCTCCATTTGTGTTTGTACTAAGTGCGCACTCAGCCTGCAGTGACAGAACTGCTATAATATTCTGTAAAGTCAACATCATGTCAGATCACTGCCGTCTCAGGTACAGACAATTGGGAATTTTATAAATACCATATGAAACAATATAGATCATAGTCAAAGAGAAAGAGGGGAAAAAAGCAGTGTACCGAATCTCAAACTGCTCGTTCCAGGAATAATATTGTCAAGAATTCTAGTCTAGAAACGGAAGAGCAATTTTGCTTCATTGTGAATCATCGTTACCATGTTTCATTGTGGTAAATCTCATCTTTATTCGGCTTACTTCTGCTGCACTCAAAACAAAACAAAAAGCCTATTTAAAGATCAGGTGTTTTAAATGCTCCAATGCATTTTGTTGTTGTTCACTAATTATATTTCAAATAATTAATGAAAGAGGCCATAAAGAGTAGTAGTTAAGAGTGAAGGAAAGAGTACACATCAATTGTTTTCCATGTGCAATTCTAAAACCAAAGGAAGGTTGTATTTATTTCATGTAGTCATTTTCTTTTACCTTCAAGGAGCCATTTTGCATCAGAGCTTGCCTCTGGAGTCATTCCACAGATGCAGATTAAAGTGCTTTTGCAAATGCAATTTGCTGTAATCCAATGGTGCTGGAACGGATAAGATTTAGCTGCCTTAATTTAAAGTGTCGATGGAACAAAATGTCATCAGAATTTGAATAAGAATGGGAAAAAAAGATCAGATTAATCCAGAGGCGTCTATTTGCCAGCATCTGAAATGGATTTTAAGTGCTTGTACAGTACCCATAGATTGGAAATCCTGGAGTAACTGCAACTCCAGAAGTACATAGTCGTGAGTTGAAGGATTAGTGGACATTTGAGGAAAGAGTTTAGAGAGTGGTGGGTGTCTGGAATGCAAGAACTGAAAAGTTGGGAGAGACGGGGCCGCTCTCCATGTATAGAATTTACCATGGTGTATACAACTGCAAATAGAAGTCTATGTGGAGTAGGGATTTAGACTTTAGATGTTAGAGATACAACATGGAAACAGGCCCTTAGGGCCTCTGAGTTTGTGCCGACCAGTGATCACCCCATACACTAACAATAGGGACAATTTATAATTTTTTACCAAACCCAATTAACCTACAAACCTGTACGTCTTTGGAGTGTGGGAGGAAACCGGAGCACCCAGAGAAAACCCACTCGGTCACAGGGAAACTGTACAAACTCCATATAGACAGCACCCTTAGTCACGATCGAACCCGGGTCTCTGGCCCTGTCAGGCAGCATCACCACCGCTGCAGCGCTTTGCTGCAGATTAAGCCATTGAGTCCCCTATTTAGATGACTGGCCTCCTATCTGAGTTGTAAAAACACATGCTTGAGAATGGGGAAGATCTTTAATCCTTTGGTACAATTTTGAAAGGAATAGGGAAGGATAAAGTGGCAAGCCCAGATTAGCCTCCAGCCCATCCACTTGGAAAACTAATGTTCATTGGTAATCAGAGGGTATGGATGTAGGAGGAAGTGGATGTTTGCTTTTCAGAGTGAGTTCATGATTAAATATTTTAGTGCAGCTCTGAGAATCACACTGTAACATTTTGGACTTGAAGAAAGACTTCAACAAATTCCAACAGAAAAAAATAAAGGCATTAAAATTGGTCGTAATTCTTTATAACTGCTTCATTTTAAAAGGGATAGTGATGGCGCGACTCCCTAGTTTAATGTAAACTCTCTTGGTCCAATGGTCTCTATTTTTCATATTATATTCTGCCAATTTTTGTCTTATGTCAGACGACCGTCCTGTAAATGTACCATTTGCCATTAACACCAGCTTTATTGTGATCTGTTTGACAGTATATTAAACAATTGTCCCACAGTTCCCTGGTCAATGTCTATGTTTAATTAGAGTGAGCTGGCTCCTGTGTAGAAACGAGATGCTAAACATCGAACTTAACCCAGTTTGCTTGCACAAATAGAGAAAATATTTAGTCACAAAGAGATTGGTTTAGAAATGTGATCATACACAGGGCACCCTGGCATTCTTTCATAGCCAGGCTGTACATTAATTTCATACTGGCACCTCATTAAAATGAGTCATGTGCTAATCGGACTGTTTACTGATGCTCGCTGCTGTGGCCTGGCTGGCTTTTGGGCATATCTGAACCCAAACCTTAAATGGGTGGTGTTGAAAAGGGGCGGCACAGTGGCACAGCAATAGAGTTGCTGCCTTACAGTGCCAGAGACCTGTGTTAGATCCTGATTTCAGGTGCTATCTGTATGGGGTTTATACGTTCTTCCAGTGAACGTGTGGGTTTTCTCTGGGTGCTCCGGTTTCCTTCCACGTTCCAAAAAAGTACAGGTTTGTAGGTCCATCACGGGGAACGGACCTCCCCACCATCAAAGGGATCTTTAAGAGGTGCTGTTTCAAAAAGACAGCTAACATCATCAAAGACCCACACCACCCTGGCCAAACTCTCAATTCATTCCTGCTTTCGGAAGAAAGTATAGGAGACAGTAAACTGTACATCCAGGTTCAGGAACAGCTTCTTCCTAATGTTCACCAGGTTGTTGAACACTATGAACTCCAACTAATCCCCAAACTATGAACAGCCCTAGTTGTATTAAGGATTCGAGCTTTATTTTGATTTTTGCACTGTATTGATTCTTTGACTTATTGAACTTTTTAAAAATGTTTGTTTATTAAATTATCTATGAGTACTGTGCTTACAAACCTGTTGTGCTGCTGGAAGTAAAAATGTCATTGTTCCCTTTCGTACATATGACAATAAAACACTCTTGACGTGACTCCTGACGGACCTGTGTAAAATTCGCAGGTGGACAACTTGTTCCCACAAATAGTTTATAACATCATTTTTGTCATTCTAACAATGCTCGAAAATGGGGCCAGCACTGTGGTGCAGCGGTAAATCAGGGCAGCACTGTGGTGCAGTGGTAGAGTTGCAGCCTAACAGCACCAGAGACCCGGGTTCAATCCTGACAACTGGTACTGTTTGTACAGAGTTTGTATGTTCTCCCTGTGACCATGTGAATTTTCCCCGGGTGCTCCGGTTTCCTCCCACACTCCAAAGCCTGACAGATTTGTAGGTTAATTGGCTTTGGTAAAATTGTAAATTGTCCCTCGTGTGAAGATGGGGCTAATGTATGGGGTGATCGCTGGTCAGTTCAGACTCAGTTGGTCGAAGGGCCTGTTTCTGTGCTGTATCTCTAATGTCAAAGTCTAACTCACAGTAACAAAAAGTAAAAGCTTTCTGCTGAAAGTGCTTCTTACCAAACTATCTTTTTTTACAAAGATTAAAAACAGGAAATGTTGAGGATACCCAGCATTTCAGACAGCTTCTGTGGATAGAGGAGCATTTATTGTTTCAGGTTGTTGAGATTTCATTTGAACATTAACCTGGCTGGATTTTGCTGCTTAGCAAAATTCATACTGAAAGCAGGAGTAAATCCTGATCCAGAGACCCAGGGGTCAGATGCACATCATGTGTGGGAAGGAACTGCAGATGCTGGCTTATATCGAAGATAGGCACAAAGTGCTGGAGTAACTCAGCGGGTCAGGCAGCATCTCCGGTGAAAAAAGAAGGGTAACATTTTAGGTCTGAACCCTTGTTCAGACTGGGTCAGGGGGACAGCAGTCTGAAGATGGGTTCCAACCCAAAACGTCACCCATCCTTTTTCTCCAGAGATGCTGCCTGACCCGCTGTGTTACTCCAGCACTGTGCCTATCGTCGGATGCATGCCATATCTGCTGCTTCATCTGATAGATCCAGAACCAAACGAGGTTCACGGACCTTTATCATAATGGCAAATGTAGCTGTTATTCTTTTATTTTCCCTTTATTTTATTTAACAAATTCTCAATGGATGGAAGTGGTCTCGAGAGCACCGAGGATCAGTGTACAAGTAGAAAGTTCCCTGAGTGTGGCAGCACAAGTGGATAAGGTGAAGAAGAAGGTAGATGAGATGCTTGCTGGGGCCCAGGATAGGATGGTACTGGTACAACATCACATAGTTTTGATTGAGCTACCGATGGAGTACTGTTTGTGCTTGCCACGACATAGCAAGAATGTGCTTCCACTGGAGAGTGTGGTCCTTGGATGGAATATTTTAGACAGGAAGAAAAAGAATATTGTGAGAGGCACGGTAAAATTAGATGGCTGGGCACATGGTTAGGGTAAGGAGTAAGAGTATTAGTGGGAATCTGAGTAAGAACTTTTACATCTAGCTGGAGTTTTGTCAGATCATGGAATTGAGGGCTGTGGGAACCGGTTACTGAAGAGGAATTGAGGACTTTATATAGAACAGTACAGCACAGTAACAGGCCCTTCGGCCCACAATGTCTGTGCCGAACATGATAAACTGATCTCATCTACCTGCACATGATCCATATCCCTCCATACCCTGCACATCTTGTGCCTATCTAAAAGTATTTTAACCACCACTATTGTTTTTACTTCCACCACCACCCCAGGCACCCACCACCCTCTCTGTAAAAAAAACCATGCTCTGCACATCTCCTTTAAACTTTGCCCCTAACATCTTAAGGCCAGTCCCTCTAATCTGTCATATTTAGAACCGAGTAAATTCATAAGCGATAGGAGCAGAATTAGGCCATTCGGCCTATCAAGTCCACTCCGCCATTCAATCATGGCTGATCTATCTTTCTCTCTCTACCCCATTCTCTGGCCTTCTCCCCATAACACCTGACCTGGTAGAAAGGTTCTGTCTGGCCTATCTATGCCTCCCATAGACATTGAATATAGTTTGGTAAGAAATGCTTGTAGATCAGTTGTGATCATTTCGCATGGTGGTCTCTGGTGGTCTACTCCTGCTCCTATTATCCTGTGTCTTTGTGTTCAGAGGGGGCTGAGAATCAGGATTGTACTGCCTAAGGGGATGGTGGATGCAGGTACTCTCATTACATTTTAAGAAGCATTTAAATGAGCACTTGAATCAGCAAGCATGGGCAGCTCACAACCCAATGGAATGAACATGATTTCTCTAATTTCAAGTACAGTAACTCCTGCATTCCCTCCACATCCCTCTTTTCCCCCTCCCCCATGTTCCACTGTTCCACTGTTCCATCTCATCTTCCCCAGCCAACATTGGGCCATTATGGGCTCCGCCCTTCCTGAGTTCATCTGTTGCCAGCCCTGACTTGTTCTGGCCTTTTCTTGTCTCCAGTTTATTAACTCCCCCTCTAGTCTGAAGGACGGTTCCAACCCAAAATGTCACCTATTCCTTTGCTCCAGAGATGCTGCCTGACCTGCTGAATTACTCCAGCATTTTGTGCCTATCTTTGGTATAAACCAGATCTACAGTTCCTTTCTATACATAGAAAGTTATGGACCAGGTACTGGCAAGGGGGTTTGGTGTAGATGAGCACTCAATGGTCAGCATAGACGGGTTGTTTGCTATGAACGAGCAGAATATTGATCAGTGTGAATTTTACAATTCTAAATCTACTCATGGTAATATTAATGATGTACACTTTTTAATGGAGGTCTGAAACGGAGCATCACTAAATAATGGTTATTTAGTCATGTAAATATATTATTGATTAATTGATTGATAGTTTTATTTTCCTTTGTTTATAAGTGATGGAACAAAACGTTGAAGATTATTTAGGGTGGCACAGCTGGTAGAGCTGCTGGCTCACAGTGCCAGAGACCCACGTTCAATCCTGATCTTGTGTGCTGTCAGTGTGGAGTTTACACGTTCTTCCTGTGACTGTATGGCTTTTTTTTCTGTGGTTCTCCAGCTTTCTCCCACATCCCAAAGACATGTTAATTGGCCTGTGTTAAATTGCCTCTAATATGTACGGAGTGAGTGATAAAGTGGGATAACATAGAACCAGTGTGAATGGATGAACTGAAGAGCCTGTTTTCATGCTGCATCTCAAAACTCAATTATTCAGATTAAAAACACTTTTTTTTACAGCATATTTTATTTCGTAACTAAAACATTTAATACTTTAATGGGATTTTTTTTGGAAAGGGAAGGCAATAAATTTTTATGTGACATTCTTGTGATGGCTTTTATTATAATAAAGAAAAATTCTTGACAGTTGCCAACATTTGAAATGGACAAATAGAGAAACAATATTTAATCTTTATTATCACTAAACTTTTCTGAAGATAAGCACCCGACCTGCATTGAACCACTGGATTTTGTTTTAAATACAATTGGATAGTATAATATACATATACTTCAAAATTTGTTGTTCAAGTATAAAGAATATTATTACCAAGCTATACAACCACAAATCAATCAGGAAGCAAATGAATAATTTGGTACATAAGTAATCACAACTAATTGGACAGTAAAATAACTTTTAGAATGCAAGTGTGACCAATGAGACAGATTTTAATTTTACATATAACACAAGAATTAAAATGTTCCTACTTCACTAATTTCTTGACAATTATTGCCTCAGAATTCACACATCCTAAAGCTGCACTGTTAATTATGGTGAGAAAAAATATGGTAGTCCCAATTTTTTCACTAAATTCTGTCCATTCACTGAACACCACACCTCAGAATTCAAAGGTAGAATTTCTGAAGTGTCGTCAGTTTACCAACAGTATTGTCAGTTAAGCCTGGGAACTTAAAAGGAACACGTTCGGAGTTGCTTCAAAATCTCAACATCGGGTACATCTGCAGCACAGCAGTCCGAATGAGGCTGGACAGATTGACAGTGAAAGGCTTGGATACAGTGAATGTGGAGAGGATGTTTCCACTTGTGGGAGTGTCTAGGAAGAGAGGTCATAGCCTCAGAATTAAAGGGCGTTCTTTTAGGAAGGAGATGAGGAGAAATTTATTTAGTCAGAGGGTGGTGAATCTGTGGAATCCTTTGCCACAGAAGGCTGTGGAGGCTGTCAGTGGATATTTTTATGGCAGAGATAGATAAATTCTTGATTAGTACGGGTGTCAGAGGTTATGGAGAGAAGGCAGGAGAATGGGGTTAGGAGGGGGAGATAGATCAGCCATGATTGAATGGCGGTGTAGCCTTTGTGGGCTGAATGGCCTAATTCTACTCCTGTTCCTTATGACCTCATGACAATAATAGTGACAACACTGTTTTCTTGGGGGCCTTGTGGTTTCTTTACCAACCTTAAAGCCTCATAATGATCCAAAATGCCCAAACAAAAATGCAATTTCTTGTGGTTTGGTTAACTAAATTATGAGAGGCAGTGAACTTCCAATGTGTGAAATAGAGTCTGCATAGATAAAATTGTTATGATGCAATTGCTGTACATAGAACTGCTAAGATTGCTTTAAACTGAAGGAATATTTCTGCATTGATATCACCTATGAGTACAAAGGGTTGATAAATGATACATGTTCATATGCTGAACATGAGCTGTAGGCAAGAGTGAATGGTTTTTATAACCACGTACATCGTGATTTGGAAAGGTTTATCTTAAGTTTATCTTCACTACAACCACAAAGACAATAATTATCTACATTTTATTATTTTAATTCTCTAAAGAGTAATCACAATTCCTAAAGAATTTGTAAGTTATAGAAATGATTCAGGCTTTCCTTCTACATTTAATCAGTGTAGATTTAATTATAGTTCTGAGTTACTTACGTTTTACATTTCTCTCAAGATGTTTTTTAATGACAGACACCCCTGTTGAACCAGGCTACTTCTACAAGTATAGTCTGTGACACAGTTCATAAGAAAGTTGCATTTTACTCCTTACGTAGACATTAAACAAATGTGGCCAGCCATTAAACAATTTGGCATAAATATTTACTCAGTTGCTATTAAAAGGGTCTGATGGTCTCTATGTTTCAGGAAAAAAAGTGGTGCAATGTGTCCTGATAAAAATACATTACTCTATCGTCTGAAGAAGGGTTCCGACCCAGAAGGTCACCTATTCCTTTTTTCCAGAGATGCTGCCTGACCTGCTGAGTTACTCCAGCATTTTGTGTCTATCTTCAGTATAAACCAGCATCTGCAGTTCCTTCCTGCACATTACTCTATAGTCATGACTCTTTTAAATCGATGTCAATATCAGAGTCAATGCAATGTGTAAGATATCAGCAGAAAAGCCATTCAAGATTTTATCCATCAAAATGGGAAATTAATGGTCATGTTGCTGTTTATCTATCTACAATAGCAAAAAATAACAGTTTAGCATGAAATGGACATTTTGCACTTGATACCAACTGCTACTGAGTTTGAGGAGATGGAAGCATTTAGTGCTTAAGTGAAGCACTCATACTTTCAGAAAGGATTACCCTGGAAATCTTCTCACTGAAGGTGACACCTGAGACCCAACTGTTGTATCGCCGAATGTATCATTGCACGGCAACACTTGAACATGGGCCACTTTCACATTGATCTGTGGTATTCAGTAAGAATAATAGTGACCCTGGCAGAATCAGATACTCATCGATCGATTCACCCGACCTCACTGTCTTTGTAAGGAGTCTTGTAAGATAGAGTGAACGTGGAAATGATGTCTCCAGCAATGGGAGAGTCTATAACCAGAGAGTGCAGCCTCAGAATAAAAGGACATACCTTCAGAATGGAAATGAGGAAGAATTTTATTCTTAATTTATCATTAGTCCCTGTCCCTATTCAAACTGCAACATCTTTCCAGAATTACTTTATTTCTAGTATTATATCGTAATTTGGAACACTACCAATGCTACTGAAATCAGTAGTTTAAACAGGTACTATCACAACGTATAAGGAACAGAAGGTGGAGAATCTGCGGAATTCATTGCCACAGACGGCTGTGGAGGCCAAGTCATTGTGTATTTTAAAAGCAGTTCTTGATTAGTAAGGGAGTCAAAGGTTACGGGGAGAAGGCAGGAAATGGGGTTGAAAGTGAAAAATAGATCAGCCGTGATTGATTGGCAGAGCAAACTCGATAGGCTGAATCACCTAATTCTGCTCCCATGTCTTCTGGTCTAGAGAGAAATAACTGAAAATAATAACAATGAACTACAAAGGTTTACCATCCATCTGGAAAGGATAAAATTTAAATAATTCATGCTTGGTGTATTGATTGAGTGTGGAGGTTTAAAAAAAAAATAACGAGCTGTAAAGAATGGAAGTGCCAACAACAGGCATGATTGGCGGAATCATCGGTCTTACTGTCACTGACTGGTATAAGGTAGCCATTTTAGTTTAGTTTAGAGATACAGCGCGGAAACAGGCCTTTCGGCCCACCGAGTCCGCAACGGTGCGATCCCCGCACATTAACACTATCCTACACACGCTAGGGACAATTTCGACATACCAAGCCAATTAATGTACAAACTTGTACGTCTTTGGAGTGTGGGAGGAAACCGACGATCTCGGAGAAAACCCACGCGGTCACGGGGAGAACGTACAAACTCCGTACAGACAGCACCTGTAGTGGGGATTGATCAAAGGTCTCTGGTGCTGCAAGCTCTGTAAGGTAGCAACTCAACCGCTGCGCCACCGTGCCACCCATTTTATTGAATTTGTTAGAGCAGGCAGGCTAAAAACCTAACAGCAAGATCAAAATCACTTCCAAGAAATAGATTCCAGACGAATGCGTAATGTTGTTGCTGATTTAAACATGATACATCAGATTAGGGAGATTCTACAGGAATAAATAAATTAGTCAGCAGGTAGGTAGCTTCTAACTGTTTCCCATGGTGTTGGTGCTCTGCATGACACAAGTCTGTCCTTTACCCAATGCTGGCCATCTGTGGCATCTGTTAAACTAAACACCCTATTGCCTTGTTTCACCTGTTATGACCTATTCACAGCTAATATAAACACAATATCCTCATTCATAGCTAATCAGGCATTCATATGGTCATGGTCATAAATCCATGGACTCATAAATGGACCCATAGACATGATCCAAAGAATCATAAATTCCTGTACAGTAAGCTTCAGACTTCAGTGCGGAAACAGGTCCTTCGGCCCACTGGGTCCGCGCCAACCAGCGATCACTCTACACTAGCACAATCCTACACACTAGAGACAGTTTTAACAAAGCCAATTAACCTACAAATCTGTATGTCTTTGGAATGTGGGAGGAAACTGGAGCACCTGGAGAAAACCCACGTGGTCACATGATGATTGTACAAACTCTGTACGGACAGCACCCGTGATCAAGATCGAACCTAGGTCTCTGATGTCTTTCTTACTCATTGTGATAGTACCTATTTAAACTACTGATTTCAGTAGCATTGGCAGGGTCAAGGAAAGAGCGTTCACGCCGCGGCCCTGTTTCCACCAATCTTTCCACCACCACGCACAAGAAACACAAGACGCAATTGTATGCAGATGCCGAGAAGTGTGTTCAGCTCTGGCTGGACAATTTCTAATCTTGTGATGTGGACTCGATAAGAAGTAGCATTGGTAGTGTTCCAAATTATGATTTTATATTAGAAATAAAGTAATTTAGGAAAGATGTTGCAGTTTGAATAGGGACAGGGAATAACGGTAAATTCATTAGCCCAGGCACCTTTTCACTGGAACTTGAGCTTAAATCCAAAATATACCAAGAGATGAAATAGACTTTTTTAGGCACTTTCTGAGAATGCAACAAAGGCATCAGACGCACACATAATTTTCCATCTGTTCCTTTGAACAAGTGTAATGCCATGGGAAGCATGCCAAATACTTGCTTCCAGTAAGCTCAAATTCTTCAGTTTGAATTTTTATGTCTCCACTGACTGAATCCTGTCAACCCTGGACTTGAAATTAAGATGAACAATCATTATGGATATCACATATGGGCAAAGGGCTAATTTGGATTCAATGGACTATCTCACTACAAGGGTGGATTGGTGAGGAAGCAGGGTTGATGTCACAATGCTAGAGTTTGGGCATTTATTTGTGGTCGGTAATACTCAACCTTTGTAGCTGGGGTTTTGTGGGGGCACTGTGATAGATTTGCTGCATCTCCCCTGACTCTCAGTCTGAAGAAAGGGTCTCGACCTAAAACAACACCTATCATATCATATATATACAGCCGGAAACAGGCCTTTTCGGCCCTCCAAGTCCGTGCCGCCCAGCGATCCCCGTACATTAACACTATCCTACACCCACTAGGGACAATTTTTACATTTACCCAGCCAATTAACCTACATACCTGTACGTCTTTGGAGTGTGGGAGGAAACCGAAGATCTCGGAGAAAACCCACGCAGGTCACGGGGAGAACGTACAAACTCCTTACAGTGCAGCACCCACAGTCAGGATCGAACCTGAGTCTCCGGCGCTGCATTCGCTGTAAAGCAGCAACTCTACCGCTGCGCTACCGTGCCACCTATTCCTTTTCTTCAGAGATGCTGCCTGACCCTTTGAGTTATGTCACCATTTTTGTGTCTATTAAAGACCCATTTAGACAGGCACATGGATAGAATAGGTTTAGGGGGAAATGGGCCAAATGCAGGCTGGTGGGACTAGTGTAGATGGGATATGTTGGTCGATGTGGGCAAGTTGGACCAAAGGGCCTGTTTCAATGCTGTATGACTCTATGGCTCTAATCCATGCAATCTGGATCATGACAAATGATCTCTTTTGGGTTTCTTGAAATGATCAGATTAGTTGCAAAGCCCTTATACATTTTGCTATAAATCTATTATTTCTAATATCACTAATCCATCAGCTGACAGAAAGCAAAATAATTTTTTTAAGACCGATTGTAATCGATGAGAGGGATTTAAAATGATGTGGTATGATCAGCAAAAAGGTTGTCAATGGTGGGAAGTGAATATGAGCTGCTTTATTAAATCAAGATAAATGAATGAAAATAGAGAGTGAAATATGAACGACTCTGAAAAAGATTGTTTGAAGCACCAAATTCAGTTCCCATACAATGATCTGCATCTGAAATGTAATCCTCGTGACATCATTGAAACTAAAATTCAGGTTTTATTTAAGAGATGCAGCGTGGAAACAGGTACGTCGGCACACCGAATCCATGCCGACCTTTGATCACCCATACAGTAATTCTATGTTATCCCACTTTTGCAGCTGGGGGCAATTTACAGAAGCCAGTTAATCTGCCAACCCGCACGCCTTTGGAATGGGGGAGGAAACCGGAACACCCGGAGGTAACCCAAGCAGTCGCAATGAGAACGTATAAACTCCACATAGGCAGTACCTAAGGTCAGGATCAAACCCGGGTCTCTGGCGCTGTGAGGCAGCAGGTCCACTGTGCTGCAATGTGCCTTTGGTACATGTGAGTGAGGACAGCTTTTTAGCTTATTATAATTCTTTTTTCATTAAGGATTCAAAGACTATATTTCATAATTGCTGTTTATTCAACTTCTCTTGAAATATGAAGTGCATCCCGAGGTTCAGGTTGCTTTATCTGATGCAGTGATCTAATGAGCTGCAGTGTATTTAGCAATGGGCAGCATGGTGGCCAATGAACAGATAATCCCTTGGTCACCTGACAAACTTTCTTCATGGATGGTGGGAGATGGTTCTCATGGAAGATCATTTTATGTTTGTTTGGCATTCCTTACATATTTCTACACTCAATCTCTTGCACTTGTTTTTATTCTGTGCAATCTTTGGGTCATCTCTTTTTTGAATATCATCATGCTGGCCACATCTTAGAAAACAGTTCCATACCTCTTCTCAAATTATTATTCTCCTTTTTGATTTTTTATCAAGGCCACAGCCTTCCATGCATGTTCTTGGTCACTGATGGGGCTTCATCTGGGTTATTTGGCTATTTCTCCTGGGTGGAAAAAATATTTTATTCCTGAAAGGCAGATACATTAATACTCCTACTTTCTAGCCAGAATTGTATTTTATTTTTCGTTTTCTTATTCATCTCTTATGCATCTGCATAAACCATTGCAGAGATGGGGGAGTTTTTCCAGGCTTTCTATTGAACAATCTTCACCACTTACTGGGGATCCATCACGTTGAATTATTCCGATAATACTGTTTTCGTTTTCAATAATGAAAATGCTCTACTTGCAAGTAATGAGTAGGAAAGGAAGGATAATTAGACAAAGATCATAAAGATTTGAAGCCATTGGGAAGAAGGTGTAGGAGCCTGAAAATTGTAATGTACAAGTTCAGGGGCAGCTTCCTCCCTGTAACTATCAAGCTATTAAACACTACAACCTCCAAATAAGCTCTAAACTGCATAGGTTTGGGGGCATTGGTTTTGCCTTTGAGCTGTGTGCGTGCGTGCGTGCGTGCTTGCGTGCGTATACTGATCAGTTTTTTATGATGTTTACAGATTACTGTTTACATTTCATTGTGCTGCTGCAAGTAAGAATTTAATTATTCCGTTTCAGGACATATGACAATAAAATACTGATGACTCGACTTGACATCATATATAAAGGGACTGTTTTACTGTAGTGACAGGATTTCACTTAGATACATTTAAAAGGCAATTGGATAAGTACCTGGATAAAAAAGGTTTAGAGGGATATGGATATGTCCGTGGGTGCGGGGGGAAGAGAGTGGAAGTTTTGTTGCCTTCCATCACAGTGAGGGGGTGTTTGGAGTCACAGCGATGGATGTTTGTGTTGGGATCGTGTGTCTTGTGTTCTTTTCTTTTTTTGCTGTGTTTTGTGACTGCTGAAATTTCGTTCGGTATTTATACCGAATGACAATAAAGTTCTGTTATTCTGTTAAATGTGGGCAAATGGTATTAGTTTAAATGGGTGCCCTGGTCAGCAAGGACGAGTTTGGCCGAATGGCCTGTTTCCGTGCTGTATGTCTCTAAAACAGGCATTCTTCCCTCATTGGCTTCAGCTGATCTGAGACTTCCTTCCCTTTCAATGTGTGAGTAAGCAAGTAGACGTGAAAGTGAAAGTAAGATCCTTGAGTTAAGCTAATATTCCTGCAAGAACGTTTTGGTGATTGTCACAACTTAGTGATTGAAACACAAACCTGCTTTACAGCAATATCTGCAACATACTAAAATTTTCTTACAAAGAAAATATTAAAAAAACTCTGAACTACTTTAAACTCATTATATTTATTTTATTTTGGCAGCTAGTTATTAAGAAATAATCCTGAAATTTACAAAATATTTCTAAGGTGCTAAGAGTTTTTTTAAAATCATATTTTTCAAGCAAGATTGGCTAGCCATTTGCGATATCATATAAATGCTTTGACCTTTAAGAACTGAAGCTCACTGATTTAATTAGCACAATGGTTCTCATCTTGTGAAACAGTATAAAAAAAATACATTGAAATACTCAAAATAAATAAAAACCATGTGAAAATAAATGAATGTGAAAAAATAAACAGTAAAAGACAAACTATAATAAATTTGGAATAAATAGTGAATTCATTGTATTGTATAAAAATAAGACAGAAAAACATTAAAATATTAGCACAGATTACTTCCAACAAGGATACTCTCAAAGCCCTTGTATCTTTCTCTGCTCATTGTCTTTTGTGAAGCAACATAACATTTGGACAATATCATATGTACTATGTACAATATTTTTTTCTAATATTTCAGTGTATGAATCATAATCATTTAATACTTTTCTGATCTAATCTGGTGTATGATTCATTTTAAGAGTGGGCGCTTTAATATTATGGTAAACCTTAACTTGTTATCAATGGAGACGCAGCACACAACAGCCTGGCTGATATGGCACTGTATGAAGGAAACAAAAAAAGATTTGGAGAACAATCGCCCCTCTCTACCCACCCTCTCAATACATGACTGCAATGCCTTTGTGCACACATAGAGGAAACAAAAAGTCAGTTTCTCATTCATGCAAAGAATGGTACAATGTCTTCTTGGTTCAGGATACACAGTGAATTATAACTTTGAACAACTGATCAGGCCCGTTCCTCAGCTGAAGTGCGAGTGAATGCATCAATAAGACTGCACCAGGCTTGTCAGCCGCTTTGAAGTAAGTGACTTCACCTGTGCAAGAAAAGCAAAGGAGAATTTGTCAGTTCGACCAATGGCTATAGTAGTCATTCACGTGCAGAAGCTAACTTCAAAACCAAATGAACCAACATCCCTATTGAATGTTTTTCTGTAAACAGATGAATGAATTATTAATCTCCACCCATGGTATACATAATAGACATCACTGGTGACAGAATAATAAATCCCTTTATTTACATTTTGCACTTTCCAATTGCTGCATGGTACTCATCTTTTTTTCTCTCAAATAATAAATATGTATCTACAATACAATACAATATATCTTTATTGTCATTGTACAGGGGTACAACGAGATTGGGAATGCGCCTACCATACGATGCAATAATTTAATTAGCTTATTTGAAAGCTGTAATAACCAACATCACTGCATTCTAAATAATATTGACATTATTTGAAGATAGAGTGTAGTGTACATGCTATCTATGACAGCTCCAAGCTAAATGACAGAAGATAAAAAGAATAAAGTGGGGACTCAAAATCAATGGGGGAAAAAAGCCAAAAATGTCTTTGAAGTGCTGGAGTAACTCAACGGGTCAGGCAGCATCTCTGGAGAAAAAGGATGGCTGACGTTTCGGGTCATGACCCTTCAGATTCTGAAGAGGGGTTCTGACCCGAAACGTCACCCATCCTTTTTCTCCAGAGACACTGTCTGACCTGCTAAGTTACTCCAGAACTCTGTGTTCCATCTTTCTTAACCCTGCTGGCTACATTCTCAAAGAACTCAGACAAATTTGCCACACATGGATTCCCTTTGGCAATGAACTCTTACTATCCTTTTATACTTAAGAGTCATAGTCTTCTTCTTCTTGCGTTTGAGGCAGCAGAAATTATGTAATTATGTAAGAGTCAGTCATGGAGTTGAACAGCACCGAGACAGGCCCTTTGACTTAGCTTGTCCATGCTGACTTTTTTGCCCATCTATACTAATCCCATTTGCCTGCATTAGCTCTGCATCCTTCTATGCCTTGCCTGTCTAAATGACTGCATTTCTCGTCACAGTCGTGATGTATCTGATGGGAAAGGTGTAGAGGGATATGGGCCAGATGCATGCAAATGAGACTAGTATAGATGGACATCTTGGTAGGCATGGATGAGTTGGACTGGAGGTTCAGGTTCCATGCTAAATAACTCTAGGACTCTAAGGATGGGGAGAAGGCAGGAGGGAGGAAAAGATAGATCAGCCACGATTGAATGGCGTAGTAAACTCGATGGGCCAAATGGCCTAAGTCTGCTCCTATGACTTATAAACATTTCAACTTTCTGACTCAATCCATTTTCTCTGGCAGAGAATTCGAGATATTAGTCTTTGCTTTACTTTAGATATACAGTGTGGAAACAGGCCCTTCGGCCCATCGAGCCTGCGCCGACCAGCGATCACCCCGTACCCTAACACTTTCCTACACACTAGGGATAATTTATAATTTTACTGAAGCCAATTAACCTACAAACCTGCACATCTTTGGAGTGTGGGAGGAAACTGGAGCACTCGGAGAAAACCCATGTGCCACAGGGGAACGTACAAACCCCATAGACAGCACCCGTAGTCAGGATTAAAGCCAGGTCTCGATGCCGTAAGGCAGTAACTCTACTGCTGCACCACTGTGCTGCCCACAGTCACTCGCTGTGTAAAAAGGTTTCCCTCAAATTCCTCTTAATACTCCTTCCTCTCACCTTAAACCTATGCTATCTTGCTTTTGATATCCCTAGCATGGGCAAGAAGATTTGGACTGTCTTCTCTATTGTTTATCATGTTTTTTTATCACAATCAAGTCACTCCTCAGTTTCCTTCACTCCAGGGAAAACAAAGCGAGCTGATTCAATCTCTCCCCATAACTAAATGTTCTCCAAGCCAGGCAACATCCTGGTGAACCTCCTTTGCACTTTCTCCAGTGCAACCACATCATTCCTATAGTGTGGCCACCAGAACAACACACAACATTGATATACAGTGGGATCTTGGGGTCCAAGTTTCCAACTCCCTCAAAGTGGGAACACAAGTAGAAAGAGTGGTAAAGATGACATATGGTATGCTAGCTTTAATTGGACAAGGGATTGAATATAAGAGTCAGGAAATCATGATAGACAATAGACAATAGGTGCAGGAGTAGGCCATTCAGCCCTTCGAGCCAGCACTGCCATTCAATGCGATCATGGCTGATCACTCTCAATCAGTACCCCGTTCCTGCCTTCTCCCCATACCCCCTCACTCCGCTATCCTTAAGAGCTCTATCCAGCTCTCTCTTGAAAGCATCCAACGAACTGGCCTCTACTGCCTTCTGAGGCAGAGAATTCCACACTTTCACCACTCTCTGACTGAAAAAGTTCTTCCTCATCTCCGTTCTAAATGGCCTACCCCTTATTCTTAAACTGTGGCCCCTTGTTCTGGACTCCCCCAACATTGGGAACATGTTTCCTGCCTCTAATGTGTCCAATCCCCTAATTATCTTATATGTTTCAATAAGATCCCCCCTCAGCCTTCTAAATTCCAGTGTATACAAGATGCAGCTTTATAGGAGTTTTGTTAAGCTTGAAGAATGTGGAGGCTTTAGAAAGGACATCCTTTAATTCTGAGGCTGGGACTTTGACTCCAGCACTTTGTGTCTATTTCCCTATGAGCAATCATTTTCTCAGAGTGCTCCGGACTCTGAAGCCATGCAGGTGTGTAAGTAATTGGCTCGTGTAAATTGTCCCTAGTGTGTAGGATAGAACTAGTGCATGGGTGATCACTGGTTAGCGTGGACTTGCTGTATCTCTAAACTAAACTAATGAGAAAATACATTTTGGTAAGGCAATTGCAGGCATCAATTTCAATTAAATATTAGAAAGAGAATAACATTTGTCCTCAATAGCAGCTGCTTCTGTACAGAATTGAACTCTTTAAAATATAAATATTTAAAGTCCTGAACAAGGAAAATCAATTTTTCTCAGAGTTGGCAGGCACTGTACAATGTCTTCTCGTTAACACTATAAAATATTTAAACCTTCCCAAGTTCCAACTTAAGGTGATATTCCATGTCTTATTTTCCAAAGTGGAGGTGTCCCAGGTGGGTGATCTAGCTGCAGAACTAGTTTAATTTACAGATACAGTCGGAAACCGGCCCCTACGGCCCACCATGCCGGCCAGCGATCACCTCCGTACACTAGCACTATCCTACGCACTAGGAACAATTTACAATTTTTACCGAAGCCAATTAACCTACAAACCTGCACGTATTCAGAATGTGGGATGAAACCGGAGCACCAGGAGAAAACCTACGCGGTCAAGGGGAAAACATACAAACCACACAGACAGCACCCAGAGACAGGATCGAACCCGGGTCTCTGGTGCTGTAAGGCAGCATTCTCCAACTTGGGCCCCCTGAGTATTAAAGTTTAAATATACACCCACATCCAGCCATCAACCAATACAGTCTAACTCTGGCAAGAAAAGACAGGAGCCAGAGAAAGTACATCAAAAATTGAATTAAATCAGCAAACACCAAGAAAAGAACAATGTTACTGCTGAGTTTGAAGCCTGGCTAGAAATTCCAGGCTACGCCATTAATTTGGGACTGAATCATTTTGCAGTACATATATATCTTAAATTTTCTTTATAAAGTTGTTAGACCTTTGACTTTGCTGCTAGAATGTTTGATCAAACCACCGCCTTTTTTTTACAAAAACAAAGTATCGGTGAGATAGATGAGATGATCCAACTGTTGCGGAGAAATTGGATAGGTGACGTTTTGGATCAAGACCCTTCTTCAAAACTGAAACGTCACCCGTCTACTCCAGAGATGCAGCCTGACCCACTGAGTTACTCCAGTACTTTGTGTCAGTTTTGTAAACAAGCAAGGCCCTGTTTCTATATGATGTATGTTCCAATCGTATTTATTCCCAGTGAACAACCAAAGACATTAAAGCAAAAATGCTTTGGAATATTCCTATTAATGCAGTATTGCTAAAGATATTTATTAGATTTGTTGTTTAGTGATATCATCATTATTGAATATTGAGAAGGAATGTCATATTTTTATCACTACCACACTAGCTACAGTTTAAACAGCCACAGAAAGACATGTTTGATTCTTGATTAGTACGGGTGTTAGGGGTTATGGGGAGAATGCAGGAGAATGGGGTTGAGAGGGAAAGATAGACCAGCCATGATTGAATGGCAGAGTAGACTTGAATGGCCTAATTCTGCTCCTATAATTTAAGAACTTATGAACATGCTGGCGCAATAGCATTGCAAATTAAATTGTTAATAAATTATGAATCTGATATAATGTCTAGCCGATGTTATAGTGTGCCAATTTAAGTTCGAGGGTGATTTTACACAGACACATTGAACAGTACAGCACAGGAATGGGCCCTTTAGCCCACAATGTTTGTGCCAAACATGATGCCGTTAAATTGATCTCATCTGCCTGTCCATGACCAATATCCCTCTGTCCCCTGGACTCATATGTGCCTATCTAAAAGCCTCTTAAACACCACCATCGTATCTGCCTTCATCGCCACCTCTGGCATTGCCTTCCAGACCCCTACCACTGTGTCAAAAAATTGTCCCGCATTACCCCATTTAACTTTCCCCCTCTCACCTTATGGCTATGCCCTCTAGTGCTGGACATTTCCACCCTGGGGAAAAAGGTTCTCAATGACTCCCCTACCTCTGCCTCTCATAATATTATATACTTCAATCAAGTCTTCCCACAACTGCCTATTTTACTGCTGCCATATATTTCCAGTAGATCACTGAAGACTGACAAGTGACAAAAATCCACGGTCATGTCCGAATACCTTTTTTTTAGCCTGGAGCAGCTCCTGATAGGCACTGGAACGTATGAAACGTGGGTAGGAATCACTTTTCATCAGTTTGTAAATGTGCTCCTAAAAGAACAAAATGTCACTGTAAACATGAGCAGGTTACATTTTGCAAATACATCCATAGTGAAGTCTCACAATGAGAACATAAGAATGTAAGAAAATAGTAGTGGAATTAGACCACCCCAGGTCTGCCCCATGATTCAGCCTGTCCTTGGCTGACCCTCCCTACACTTTAGTTCTTCTGTGCCAATACCTCGATATCCTGATCTTTGCCTACTGCTCCTTTCAATACATCCATCTGTGAGGGACAGCACAGTGGCGCAGTGGTAGAGTTGCTGCCTCAGAGCGCCAGAGGCCTGAATCCAATCCTCACTACGGGTGCTGCCTGTAGGGAGTTTGTACGTTCTCCCTGTGATTGCGTGGGTTTCCGGTTTCCCCCCACATTCCAAAGGCGCAGGTTTGTAGGTTAATCGGCCTCTGTAAATTTTCCCTAGTATGTAGGAGGCCGATCTCGACATTGAGACTTCCGTGAGACTTCAACAGGTCAAATTTGCCCCCCCTGCGGCTGGGGCTCTGGAACTCCAGCCCAGCCAGAGCCGGCAGATCCGTTCCCATAGCTGACTTCCGAGGCAGACCCGTATCTCGACTCCTCGGGACCCTAAGTGGACCCTTCCGGTACTGTTCCACTCCCCTTAGAGGCCAAGACCTCTGTTGGTCCGGCCAAATGGATAATCCAGCCAAGCTCTGGAAAATCGGTGGTGGACCTCTACTATTGTACGATCCCTCCAAAACCTATCACTTGAAAGCAGCCACAGCTTATCCAGATTCCTCTTGAAACTCAAGCCCTCCAGTGTCAGTAACGTCTTTGTGAACCTTCTCTACACCCTTTGCAGCTTAATGACATCCTTCCAATAAGTGGGCGACCAGAACTGCACACAACATTCCACGTATGGTCTCCCCAACAACGTGTATGATTGTAACATTGTACTCGATGCTCTTACCCCTCACCTCTTCATACTTTCTACCACCCCCTTACACTCTCAGAGCAGGGGCAGTGTCTCGACTACAAACGGTAATTGTCACTTTCCCTCCACAGATGTTGCCTGACCCATTATGTTCCTGCAGCAACTTGTTCGTTTGGTTGAGGTGAATGTACACTTCCTCTAGCAATTCGAAATAAAATCATGTTATTTTACCTCAGCAGTGTAACATGCTCACCTGGGCATCTTCAAATGCATATCTTCCTGGGTCCTTCACATTCTGTGTGGTCTTATCGTAGCTCTTGGAGTCTACGTTTATAGCACTCGGGGCTCCCGGGGCTAAGAACTCTTGCCAGATTTCTTGAACGCGTGACGGCACCTCACGGATGGGCCTTTTCTTCAAGTCCAGGACCGCTAACCAAAACCTGTTCAAACGTCAACATATATTCTGTTTATCACGATATGCAATGCTAGCTGTTACCAATTGTTAGCTAATGAGATTACTCAGAAAACAGGAGCAAGGATAGGATGAGAGGAATAGGTTGGGTAGACGCTCAGAGTCTCTTGCCCAGAGCAAGGGAATCGAGACCCAGAGGACATAGGTGTAAGGTGAAAGGGGAAAAATTTAATGTGAACCTAAGGGGCAATATTTTCACCCAAAGGTGGTGGGTGCCAGAGGAGGTAGTTGAGGCAGGGACTATCGTAATGTTCAAGAAACATTTAGACAGGTACATGGATAGGACAGATCTGGAGGGGGTATGGCCGAAATGCAGGCAGGTGGGACTAGTGTGCATGGGGCATGTTGGCCGGTGTGAGCAAGTTGGGCCGAAGGGCCTGTTTCCACACTGTGAGACTCCATGACTATAATTTGAGGTCAAAAGCTAACAACAAGGTCCATAGCCTAACTGAGAAGAGTCTGAAAGAGTACAAATGCATGAAACAAGGGACCTATTGGTAGCAACAGCGAGTCAGAGAAACTAACATTTGGGTCATAAATAGTTATAATCCAGATAAAACAGTAATGTATAAATGCCCATACTGGCTGTCCCCAAGTTACAAACTGGATCGGCTTTTATAGATGTCTATGAGTGGATATTGTCTGTGTAGACTTTAGAGATTGTATTTAAAGTTTAGACTTTATGCGACAAGAGTATTTAAACCGTAGAGACTTTTTGAGAGTCTGCATGTTGGAAAATACATAAAATCGCTCGACGTGTAACTTTACGTCCACAGTGCTGTAGTGAATGGTGATGATGGCCAATTAGCATGAATACGTATTAAATATAATAAAGATGAACTGCAGATGGATGTTTATACTAAAGATAGACACAAAATGCTAGAGTTATTCAACGGGTCAGCCAGCATCTCTGGAGAAAATGGATAGGTGACAAAATGCTGTACATACCGAAGGTTCTCAGAGCTGAATTCAGACTCCACAAACTTAAGGAACTGTTCACGGCCAACAGGATCTTTTAAAACTTCATCAATGCAGAAACCCCATCGCTTTACTCTCTGTCCATATGGTTCCTTGCTGCAAGCATAAGTAGTAAAGACTTTTTAAAGTTATGAACTATAGCAGCAAGTTGCACATACATATTTGCTGTAAATAATTACATGTGTCACATTATATTATCTGAGGGGACTTCAGTCAAACACTACTTTGGAAAGCCGTCAAATACTATAAGTAACGTGTAATAAGAACAACTGTGAAAAGAATAGTCACATTGGATTTCTTTCTTTTACTACAGGTCCACCACTGATTTTCCGGTAATCTAACACCTCCTTTAATCCGGACAAAATCACGAGAGCTCACTTGAAATCACCCCCCCCCCCCCTCCCCCCCCCCGGAAGCTCCATGGAAATGTGGCATCTAGGCCGGCTGAGGCGACTGATCTCAACCTCATCGGGACTTACACGGCCGATCAGTGGGTCGAATTTCCCCCCTGTGGCTGATGGTCTTGGACTCTGGCCCGGCCAGAGCCGGCAGATCCGTTCCCATGGCCGACTTCCAAGGCTGAGTTTGCGGGTCGGTATCTCGGCCCCTGGGCGACCTAGGTGGACCATTCTGGTACCACTGGTCTCCTCTCGGAAGCCGTGACCAGGTGGCTCAGTTCTGAAAGAACCCTCTCCACAGTACAGCAGCATAAATAATTGGAATGATTGGAGGTGAGGGGAAAATTGCTGAGGGGGGTGGAGGGGTCTTTGAGCTCTCCTGTGTGAGATGGTACTTTTGCCACAAGGATCTGGCCCCATCCAGTCCCACAACTTGGTGGCCCCGAGCCATGATGCCACATGGGTTCTTCAATTGTCATCATATCTTGCAATAAGGTGCATCACGTGGAGATGCTGTGATCATTGTCATTGATACTTTTTGCAAAATGAGTCTGGCTGTGGAGGCGGTGGGCAAAATGTTGATCTTTTAATTTGCATTTCTTTGTTGATTTCCTGTGAGGGTTCACCCCTTGATTTATCGTGAGCGGAAATTGCAGGTCACAATCAATATACATGTTTAATAGTCAATTCCTGTTGGCAAAAGCAGAAATGACCACAATAGATTCATGTCAGTCAGTAGTTGTACAGACACACTAAGGTGAAGTGCAACTAAAACTGACTGTGATAATTTTAGAATAGCTGCTAATTGACCCAGAATGATCACAAACACAATCTAATTTGAATAAAGTGCCCTTTACATGCAGATTATGCTTAAAATAGGTCCACTTTCCAGGCAACAACTTTTAAATAAATGAGCGAGCTCGCAGTTTTTTATTCCTGCAAACAATTACATTTCAAGAAGAGCAACCTGTTCATTGAATGGGATTTAATTAATCTAAACAATCACGCCATTGTATTAGATACAGACTTTAGAGATACACCGTGTCCGCACCGACCAGCGACCATCCCGTACACTAGTACTATCCTACGTGCTAGGGACAATTTACAATTTACAGAAGCCAATGAACCTGCAAAGCTGTAGGTCTTTGGAATGTGGGGGGAAACTGGAGCGCCCGGAGAAAACCCACGCTGTCAATGGGTTTGCTGTCCGTGTAGGCAGCCCCTGGAGCCAGGTTCGAACCCAAGTCTCTGATGCTGTAAGGCAGCAGCTCTAATGTTGCACCACTGCTACAAATTGATGAAAAAATTGGCATCATTCTAGCAAAACATACTGTCTTATTTCACATCCAGTTTCATGTTACCATATCCTTTAATATCTTTTATTAAACCATTACTTTGAAAATAGGCATGATATAAGTTATGGTCAAGGATCAAATGCCATCCATTTATTGTTTTAAGTGTTGCATTGAGGAGCCAGAAATATCCTACAAATTCTAGCCAAGGGTTAGATCCTGAGATAACATTGTAGTGAAGGAGAGAAGTATTGAGTTCAACATTCATCTTCTTTTTTAAGGACCATTGTATTACCCTTTGCGTCAGACAGGTTGTTAGGAAGTGGTCCAGGCAATCTGACATTCTCTGCACAAAAGATTGGAGCAGACTCTTTATCCATTAAACAGTGCAACTATGCAACGACATTCCTGCAGCTATTGGAAGCTCTCCCTGTTATCTCAAAACCCATTTGATATTAAAACAGCAAACTAAAGTATTTGTATTTTGGAATCTCAGTGTCTGAACTTATCTAAACAGGCATTCCACAGAGACACTGAGTGAGACAATTCTGGATCTCAATCTGTTTTTGGTGCCTTTTTCAAGATTAAACATTTCTACTTTCCACTGACAGGACTACTTTGCTACTTTCCCGTACAAATTTATGGGTTAGAGAAATTTTAAAAAAAATCTCTGATACATATTTCATCCCAATCTATAACTGCATGCATTCAATAGAACTTAAAGTAAATTGGGGACAATAAATTGTGTTTTATATATTTTTTTGCTTGGTTATAGCTATATATGTACTGTGTGAAATAAAACTGGAAGAATCTAGGGTCTGTGTCAATTAAACTAAACCAGCAATTGAGACATTGATTATTTAAGCTTTATTGTAGTTTGACCATTAATTAAATGTTTGCAATTCTTCACTGGGAGGAGGAAAAGGAAGGTGACATAAACTTGGCATTGTGTTAATGTCCCAGGTTTAAAGTCATCCACACAATATAATAAACTCAACATGCCAAAGCTGCAAGACTCTACACATTGTGCAGTTCAATGGCACAAATGTGCTTTATAATTTAACACCTGTCAATAGCCCTGTCTGATATAACCCTTATCTATTAGCTGCACAATTCCAGTGGAGGGCACTGGAGAGAGCATTTAAACAGTTGGTAATGCAGGTCAGTGTCCGTTTTGTCAATTTAACATTTATTCCTAGTTCCTGTAGATTACACAGTAATGCAAATCAATGCACAACATTGCTCTGCCCCTATTATGAGAATGAAATGGAACACTATTCTTTGCAATCAATTTATTGAATTACCAAATATTTTCAAATAACGTTAATGATTATTAATAAAAGCACTTAATTTACCATTGTGCATCAGGTCTTTTGCTATATTTTGGTTATTAAAAATGTCCAATTCCAGCTTGTAAGAGCATATATTTGAAGGAACTTTATAACATTGGTAAGATTTCTATGGAGTTTAGAATGCAATACGTAAAAAAATCTATGAAGGAAATATTTTAATTTCTAAAGTTAACAACATTATATAAAAATTGAATGAGTATTTCCCTGGTATTTCTATGCCAGCAAACTAATGGAATGAATAGAGACTGTCTCCGCTCAGCAGCAGTCTGAAAAGCAACAACAAAACAAGCTGTGTACGAAGGAACTGCAACTGGTTTACAGCAAAGATAGACACAAAATGCTGGAGTAACGCAGTCAGGCAGCATCTCTGGAGAAAAGGGATAGGTGAACAGAGACAAGAGTCTGATGAACGGTCTCGACCGAAAACATTATTTATTCCTTTTCTCCAGAGATGCTGCCTGACCCGCTGAGTTACTCCAGCATTTTGTGTCTGTCTTCAACAAAACAAGCTATTGCACTAGCAAAGAATACATAAAGGCAAAGTATAACATTAAGTGACCAAAGGTTACTTAAAACTTTGAATTTGACAACTTAAAATGCATACTGCTCTTTTAAAAGCTGCTGCATTGGAAAGTGGATGACAGACTTTGGGCACCGCAGCCTCTGGAATGTAAGGAATGGCTGCTATTTTCTAGTGGAAGAGGAAAAGTAAAGACAGACCTTGCTTCCAGCTCCCAGAAGGAAATGTCATCAGACGTCCACGGGTTTGAAGGTTCGGGGTTTATGAGGAATGGATCGAATTCCATGTACTGTTCTGCATACCCTATCAGGCTAAGGTCAAAATAAACAGCAGGTCAGGTAAAATATAACATCAAGAACCACATTTTCTAACTGGAGGGTTAATTGGTCTTCACTTTTGGCAAGTATATAATTCAGACTGAGGTGACAGCACCTGGAGTTTCTGTGCACTCTGAATATAATGGCAGAGACAAGTTAATCTTTAGACTTCACTTTAGACCTTAGATATACAGCGCAGAAACAGGCCCTTCGGCCCACTGAGTCCGCACTGACCAGCGTTAACCCCGTGCACTGGCACTACCCTAAACACACACTAGGACAATTTACAATTTTACCAAAGCCAATTAACCTAAAATCCTGTATGTCTTTGGGGTGTGGGAGGAAACCGGAACACCAGGAGAAAACCCACACAGTACAGGAAGTGTACAAACTCGGTACAGACAGCACCTGCAGTCAGGATGGAACCTGGGTCTCTGGCGCTGTAAGGCAGCAACTCTACCGCTGCGCCACTGTGCCGCACATTATGTGTCTGAACCTTTTCTTCATTTTCTTCGTGCAGTAAAGTGCAAACAATCGCACATTATTCGTATGACTTATGAATATTTCATCTGAATAACTTAGATCTGTGCAGACATACAAGAATGGGGAAAGTAGGTAGTCAAAATATTTGTTTCCTGAGCTGGGGTACTAAAGTCAACATTGTCAGAAGGTTGGTAGATATGCGGATCTGTAAAGGATAGATGGTATTTACATTGTAATTGTACCTCAATAGGAATCGATAGGAATAGAACATAGAGTAGTACAGCACAAGACAGGCCCTTCTGCCCACAATCTCCGTGCTGAACATGATACCAAGACCATGTCTTATCAACCTGTACATAATCCATATCCCCCCTTTCCCTGTATATCCAAAAGCGTCTAAAATGCCACTATTGTATCTGTGTCAACCACTGACCCTGGCAACACGTTCCAGGCCTTCACCACACTATAAAAATGTTACCCCACACATCACCTTTAAACTTTGCCCCTCTCTCCTAAAGTCTTTCGACCAGTCAATTATCCATCACACTAACGGTTAATGGCTGTTGGCCAGGATGTTGACAGAACTGCCTTACTCTTTTTGAAATTGTAACATGATCTACTTTCTGCCCACCCAATTTAACACATTGTTCAAAGTGCAATTCTTCCAATAAGTATACTTCATCAGTGAAGTCTAATTGTAAATAATTTATTGAAGCTCCATATTTTGAACTGAACCCAATGTCTGCAAGCCAACTACCGGTGATATTAATATAAAAGACTGCTGAGTGTGGATAGACACCAAAAGCTGGAGAGACACCGAGTCCACGCCAACTACTGATCACCTGTACACTAGTTCAATGTTATCCCACTTTAACATACTACACACTGGTATGTGATCATGGCTGATCATTCTCAATCAGTACCCCGTTCCTCCCTTCTCCCCAAACCCCCTGACTACGCTATCCTTAAGATCTCTATCCAGCTCTCTCTTGAATGCATTCAGAGAATTGGCCTCCACTGCCTTCTGAGGCAGAGAATTCCACAGATTCACAACTCTCTGACTGAAAAAGTTTTTCCTCATCTAAATGGTTCTAAATGGCCTACCCCTTATTCTTAAACTGTGGCCCCTTGTTCTGGACTCCCCCAACATTGGGAACATGTCTCCTGCCTCTAACGTGTCCAACCCCTTAACAATCTTATACTTTTCGATAAGATCTCCTCTCATCCTTCTAAATTCCAGTGTATACAAGCCTAGTCGCTCCAGTCTTTCAACATATGACAGCCCCGCCATTCGGGACCCATCTTCAGGCTGACTGGCATGGGGGAGAGAAAGCTGGGCAGGAACTCGTGCTCCAGGAGACGGTGCTTGGTGCAGAAAGGACCGAGGAAGAACAGGGAATTACCAGCAGAGCAAGAAATAACCATAGAGTCATACAGCTTGGAAACAGACCCTTCAACCCAACTTGCCCACACCGACCGATGCCCCATCTACACTAGTCCCACCTGCCTGCGTTTGGCTCAAATTCTTCTAAAACTATCCTATGCAAGTACCTGTCCAAATGTCTTTGGAAAGTTGTGAGAGTACCTGCGAATGAATAATAAGAACCTACCTCTCTGCAACTTTGGACATTTTTAACCGATGCCTATCCAGTTGCATTTGCCAGAATTTTATCTGTAAAAGAAAACAAATGTCAAAATAAACTCAACATGCTGTAAAAGGTTGGTCTTATTGTATAAATGAAATCTGGTCGATATTACTGACCTGTTGATGTAATTCTTCTACTGTTGGTTGCTTGGCTTCTGGAGCTGGTGTGTGGGTGGGACTGTGACCTCGAACATCATTTTGTAGCCCATAGACAGACTAAACAACAGGATGGAAAGTTGAACCATTAGGAATTGGCAGTCAGGGGCTTGTTTTACTGTTAACTCATTTTGGCTTTTAATTCAGTGGTTCAGTGGTACGTTCTTGTCACATGCAGCTAGATACAGTGAAATTGTTTTTTTTACATACAATTCCTACTATACATGAGCACTAACAAACCCAAGTAGAAGAGTGTAAGAATAGTAGATTATACTGAGGCAGCCACATTTCTGCACCATCTTGTATCCTGCAACTTTCAAGGTTCTTAATTATATAGAGTTTTAATCTGGTCATGAAAACCCGTGGTTTCCAGAGTCAAGAGCAAGAGTGTTTTATCGTCATATGTCCCGAAACGGAACAACAAAATTCTTATTTGCAACAGCGCAACAGATATGTAAACATCTTTGGAGAGAAGGAATGGGTGACCCTTCTTCAGACTGATTTCAGAGGAATGGGCAGTACATAGATAAGGAAGTGTAAAAAAAAGGAAGTGTAAGATGTGAAACAGGACAAAGGGAATGGAGCTCAAGGAAAATGTAGAGTGGATCATTGTTAGTTGGGAGAGGTTAACAAGAAAGCAACAAAGATAAAATGTAGGCGGAGACAGTAAGATTGGTCAGAGAACTGGGAAGGGGATGGGATGGAGAGAGGGAAAGCAAGGGCTATTTGAAGTTAGAGAAGTCATTCGGGCTTTCATATCGCTGGGGTGTAAGCTGCCCAAGCAAAATATGAGGTGCTGTTCCTCCAATTTGTGCTGGGCCACTGACAATGGAGGAGGCCCAGGACAGAAAGGTTAGTGTGGGAGTAGGAAGGGGGGTTAAAGTATTGAGCAACCGGGGGATCAGGTAGGTTTAGGCCGACTGTGCGGAGGTGTTCAGTGAAATGATCACCGAGCCTGCGGTTTGTCTCGCCGGTATATAGTCCACACCTGGAACAACGGATACACTAGATGAGGTTGGAGAAGGTGCCAGTGAACCTCAGCCTCACCTGAAAAGATTGTCAGGTTTCTTGGATACAGTTGAGGGGGGAGGTACAGGGACAGGTGTTGCATCTCCTGCGGTTGCAGGGGAAAGTACCTGGGGAGGGGGTGGTTTGGGTGGGAAGGGACGAGTTGACCAGGGAGTTGCAGAGGGAATGGTCTACAATAAAAAAAAAATCAGGCTTGCTAAGAAAAAGGGACATGTGTTGATGTATCACTTCCTGCACCCATATCAGGCCATGCTGCCATCCCAAAGCACCATGCAGCCAATGAATCGGTTTCAGTGTATAATAGATGTTGATGACCTATTCATTGACTACAAGCTCCTAAGTAGTGTGCTAACAATTTTTCCTTTTCTGTAATGTCAATTTATCGATGAAAATTCAACGGGAGACCAACGATTTTGCTATGAAAATATTAAGCAATCACTTTATCTCTCTATGTTATCAGCACAATTTTGGATTGAATTCACATTAGAACACAAGATAAAAAGCAAGAAGCCCTTGCAGGAGCCACCATTCATTGGGTTCATGGCAGGACTGACCTCAGTGCCAATTTCCGACACTAACTCATTCCCCCCAATATTCAATAATTTATTGATCGTGGAACCATGGATGAAAAGGCTCTCCGCTAAAGTCCAGATCTGAGATTTTCAAGAAAGGCGACCCCATGCTGTACAAGAAGTTCAAGTATGATCTCCGCAAGGCATTCAGGAATGTTTGTCCGATCTATTCCTCTCATGATTTTGTATATCTCTTAAGATCAACTTCTTCCCCAACACTGTCTGATTTCTGAACCAAGCGCCTCTTTCACAGCCACTTCCCAGAGGAGCTGCCATCTACTTTAGTTATATTTTCACACTACTTCTGATTTGCACCATTCTGCTGTTTTACATTCATGGTTGTATTTATCATTGTACCCATCACTATCATGTACACTGCTGGCTCTCCGAGTTTCATGCAAACAATGAATTTCATTGTGTTTATTTCACAAAATGCTGGAGTAACTCAGCAGGTCAGGCAGCATCTCAGGAGAGAAGGAATGGGTGACGTTTCGGGTCGAGACCCTTCTTCAGACTGAATTTCATTGTAATGCTTTGATAATACATTTTGACAATTGGCAAGGTTCAAAATATTCCGCTTTGCATTAGGTTTCTCATTGTTCTGCCAACACATTTGGTTGCACAATTCTCTGTCAAAAAATTGGATTTCCCAATGTTCTGCCAGTAGTCACTGAAATACACAATATTTTGTCATAGTACTGCATTTCACAATGGACCCTATACTTCCACTGTCAATATAACAATCTTCTGTTAGACCTTTTTGAAATACATTTTACCTTTCTTGTTTTGTGAGGATTTCTCATTCGCGATGATTTCTTGATGTCGACTTCTGTAGTATTTACACATCCTGGCTAAAAAAAACGTGCATCATAATTTTCACTTAATCCATATCTTACTTTTCCATATCTACATGTAGCTTACATAATGCACAGCAACAAAATGCATTGAAAAATGCTGACTCTCAGTTCATGAAGCCATAAAACCAGCAAAACTTTACATTGTTGATCTGAGACTTAAAAAGTTTAAAATTAGTTGCCTAATTGCATACCAAAGATGAAGCGCCGACTTGTAAAATTATTTGATGAGCAATGGGACACAAAAATACTTTGCTAGTCATAGTATGGAACAAAACATCACTGTGTTACGAATAACATGCTGGGATTTATTTTGTATTGTATTTATGCAATTCTTTTGTGCTGTAGAAATGACTTGACCCAAAGTAGTTAGTCAGCAGAAAAGGTATCGTGATGTCAAGCATTCCCAGGGAGCATGAGAAATAGTCAACAGGCCCCCAATGGATAAAAAAATGGTCATGAAAATAAAAGAAAGATAAAACGCACTTGAAACATATCAAGTATATCGCACAATCTAGAAATTCTATTGTGCACCATGTTACGCAATAGACTTTCACCAGGAAAACTGGCCGTATATTTATTGCACAACTTTGAAGTCTGCAATTTTTTTCCAAAGATAAATCATAGGCTGTATGTATAAATGGCAGCATCCAATGGCGTGACATCCATGATATTTCAATGAAATTCTGGTGGCGTAGCAGTAGAGCTGCTGCCTTACAGCGTATGAGACCCAGGTTCCAACCTGACTACGGGTGCTGTCTGTATGGAGTTTATACGTTCTCCCCATGACTGGCATGTGTTTCTCCGGTTCGGTTTCCTCCCATATTCCAAAGACATACAAGTTTGTAGATTAATTGGCTTGGTATAAATGCCAAAAAAATGTCCCTCGTGTGTGTAGGATTGTGTTAATGTGCGGGGATTGGTGGTCGGTGTGGACTCGGTGGGCCAAAGGGCCCGTTTCCGCGCTGTATCTCCAAACTAAACTAAACTAAACTACTTATGCAAGCATGGCAAGTCAGAGGTCTTATTCATGTAGGAAAGCCTTCATAAGCCTTTGATGATATTCAAAGGGTAGCTGAATGCGGAAGTCCGTGTTGGTGGTTTGCGTCTTGGAACTGCTTCAGGTAGGTGTCTGTTAAATTCACTGGTACTTTATTCAATGGTATTTTATTGTCACATGGAACAAGGGACAAGGAAATCCCTTTTTTGCATATTGCTCAGGAACAATTTTACTATCCAGTAGGCACAATCATACTTAAGTACAAGAGTGTAAGATAGCAGTACACACAAGTCCCCATGTTTCTGGCGCCATCTTGTACCCTTCAAGTTCAGACTTGTTAAAAATTTGGCATTAAAACCTGTTGTCCTGGTGGTGGCACTGGATTGGAACTGCTGTTAAAACTTTGTCCCTTGTTGCAACTCCCTATTTTATCCCGCTACTAACATCACAATGTCATACTTCAACTACAACATATCCCACTCCGTACAAAGACCCTTATGCTCCAAACGGATAAAGGCCACAAAGACCTGCATGCTGGGAATCTCAATTCCCTCATACAGTACTTGATATCAACTTCCTTAGCGAGCAGGAGGATAAGGGGTGATCTTATCGAGGTGTACAAATTCACGAGAGGAATAGAACGGGTAAACACACATGTGTCTCTTGCCCAGAGTAGGGGAATCGAGAACCAGAGGACATAGGTTCAAGGTGAGGGGGTGGGGGAGATTTAATAGGAAACTGAGGGGTAACTTTTTCACTCAAAGTGTGGTGGCCGTTTGGAACAAGCTGTTGGAGGAGGTGGTTGAGGCAGGTACTATCACAACGTTTAAGAAACAGTTAGACAGGTACATGGATAGGACAGGTTTAGAGGGATAAATGCAAGCAGGTGGGACTAATGTTGATGGGACATGTTGGTCGGTGCGTGCAAGTTGGGCCGAAGGGCTTATTTCCATGCTGTATGACTCTATGTCTCTTAGGATCCCAACCTGAAAGGTTGCCTGTCCATTCCCTCCACGGATGCTGCCTGACTCGTGAGCTGTTCCATTGCTTTGTGTTTTGTTCTGCTTCCTACCTTGGCTGGATGCTAAAGGTGTCAGGGGTTATGGGAAGGCACGAGAATGGGGTTAAGAGGAAGAGATAGACCAGCCATGATTGAATGGCGGAGTAGACTTGATGGGCTGAAAGGCCTAATTCTACTCCTATTCCTTATAACCTTATGACCATCAGTGTCACGGTGCTACCCTAGTTAATCAAGGCTTAGGTTTAAAGAAAGCCCTTGTTTTGAGGGAAACATAGAAGGTGATGACCTCCCTATCAACTTGAAGCCTGCCCCTCTCTCCACAGATGCTGGCTGACCCATTGATTCTTTCCAGCATTTCTGATTTCATATTCTTTGCAGCTCCTCTGCACGGAATTATAATGCCAGAAAGCTGTAGGAATGACAGAAAATCTCTGACAACTTGCCCTTAATGACGCAGACCCTGGATCAATAACTTATTGCAGCCGCCCAGTGCAGTGGGATGATTGGATTCTATTTCTGGAAATGCAAAATGAATTGCTTGGCATTAGTTCCATTTATGTCCCAGTAGATTCATTAAAACCAAGAGACGCAGCAGGTTGTAAATTCTTTCACTGGGAAATATAAAATGTGTAAAACTGTGTATACTATAAAAGAAAGCAGGGTTTTTTTTGTTGTTGCTTGTATTAACAGGGGAATGGTCTGTTAGAGATTGTTCCTCTTTGATTTAAAAAAATATTTTTTTAGGTAAAAATCTATATAAGTTGAGAAAATCAACCCAAATATTTGAAGGCAATATCCATTTATGGTTTCTCATCAGACAAACATATAAACACTAGAAATAGACACAAAATGTTGGAGTAACTCAGCGGATCAGACAGTATCTCTGGAGAAAAGGAATAGGTGATGTTTTGGGTCAAGACCCTTCTTCACACCTGTTGCTTTTCTTTTCTAAAGAGGTTTTGAAGAAGGATCTCAACCCGAAACATCACCTATCCCTTTTTCCCCAGAGGTATGAAGAAGGGTCCCTAGTGTGTAGTATAGTGCTAGTGTACAGGGCCAAAATGCCTGTTTCCGCACTGTATCTCTTACGTCCAAAGCCTACAAACCCACATGTCTTTGGAATGTGGGAAGAAACCGGGGCACCCAGAGGAAACTCCCAGAGGAAGATACGCCACTGTGCCATAGAGAGCGAGAAAGGCTTTGAGTATAATAAATTTACATCCTTGACTTTGTAGTGCACCTAATAATGTTTTGCTTTCAATTTACTTTAGACTTTATAGATACAGCTTGGAAACAGCCCCTTCGGCCCACTAAGTTCGTGCAGACCAGTGATCACACTAACACATGAGGGACAATTTTTATAATTTTTTACCAAATCCAATTAACCTACAAACCTGTATGTCTTTAGAATGTGAGAGGAAACTAGGGCACCCAGAGAAAACCCACGTGGTTACATGGAGAACATACAACTCTATACAAACCCAAGGTCAGGATCCAACCTGGGTCTCTGGCGCTGTCAGGCAGCAGCTCTATTGCCGCGCCACCGTGCCGCCCAGAGAATTCTCGCAGAAAATCCTGTGATTGTATTTCAAAAGGAAACTAAGAACCTTTGGCTATACTTTGACACTTTTAGCACTGGTTATTATCCCTACTTCCAAATCTACATTGTTCGTTTCCCCCAAGGGAAGATAAATTGCTTGCAGGAACATTATACTCAAAGCCTCTCTCACTGCATTTGAGACTAAACATTTCTGTTTAATATAAATGCTTCTCAGAAAGAAGCAATATTGCTCCAAAAAAAGAACATGTTACTGGTTATAATCATTGTAATCAATCAAGTCTCATCTTGGGTAAACTGTCCAGTAGACAGTAGACAGTATGATGTATCTTCTGTTTAACATAAGGGCTTTTGACACATCGGAGAACATATACTTTAAAGTTTATGTTTTGACAACACCATAGTAAGTGCTGGAAAGGATCAACAAGCCCAATTATTTATCTCTGGCTTTTATTTTTAGATTTGTGGAACAACAAAATAATTATTCTTCTTTCTCCAGTCAGTTACTGTGGTTCCAGTTATTAATAGTTCAATGTATTTATAATGCACCGTGGATGTTATTATGTTGTCTTTTTAAGTAAAAAAAGAAATTATGCTAATCAAAGTATTATTATTTATCATCACCACCTAGATATTTTTGCTTGGAATACAAGTCTCTGTGATACTGACTCAACATAACCTAGCGAACGTCAATTACTAAATGGGGACTTGTTGAAAAGAAAACATAATTTCAATTCTACCAATACTAATTTTACAATGTTGCCCAGAGTGTAGGGTTGAAAATCTCACTTTCATCCCAGCTGAAAGTAGTCAAATGGAGATACAGTAAGTTCAGCCTAAATCCAAGTTGGGCGGCACATTGGCGCAGCGGTAGAGTTGCTGCCGTACAGCGCCAGAGACCCGGGTCTGATCCCGACTTCGGGTGCTGTCAGTATGGAGTTTGTATATTCTCCCTGTGACTGCGTGGGCTTTCTCTGTGTGCTCCAGTTTCCTCCCACATTCCAAATCATGCATCAGAAGGGTCTCGACCCGAAACGTCACCCATTCCTTCTCTCCAGAGATGCTGCCTGCCCCGTGAGTTACTCCAGCTTTTTGTGTCAATCTTCATGCAGGTTAGTAGGTTCATTGGCTTCTGCAAATTTTCCCTAGTGTAGGATAGAGCTAGTGTATGGGTGATCGCTGGTCAGTGCAGGCTCGGTGGGCCGAAGGGCCTTTTTCGTACAGGCTGTATCCCTAAACTAAAAACTGTTAGGAGGCAGTGATCACAACATGATAAGTTTTACTCTGCAAATGGAAAGGCAGAAGGGAAAATCGGAAGTGTCGGTATTACAGTATAGAAAAGGGGATTACAGAGGCATGAGGCAGGAGCTGGCCAAAATTGACTGGAAGGAGGCCCTAGCAGGGAAGACGGTAGAACAGCAATGGCAGGTATTCCTGGGAATAATGCAGAGGTTGCAGGATCAATTTATTCCAAAGAGGTGGAAAGACTCTAAGGAGAGTAAGAGACACCTGTGGCTGACAAGGGAAGTCAGGGACAGCATAAAAATTAAGGAGAGGAAGTATAACATAGCAAAGAAGAGTGGGAAGACAGAGGATTGGGACTCTTTTAAAGAGCAACAAAAGTTAACTAAAAAGGCAATACGGGGAGAAAAGATGAGGTACGAGGGTAAACTAGCCAATAATATAAAGGAGGATAGCAAAAGTTTTTTTAGGTACGTGAAGAGGAAAAAAATAGTCAAGGCAAATGTGGGTCCCTTGAAGACAGAAGCAGGGGAATTTATTATGGGGAACAAAGAAATGGCAGACGAGTTAAACCGTTACTTTGGATCTGTCTTCACTGAGGAAGATACACACAATCTCCCAAATGTTCTAGGGGCCGGAGAACCTAGGGTGATGGAGGAACTGAAGGAAATCCACATTAGGCAGGAAATGGTTTTGGGTAGACTGATGGGACTGAAGGCTGATAAATCCCCAGGGCCTGATGGTCTGCATCCCAGGGTACTTAAGGAGGTGGCTCTAGAAATAGTGGAAACATTGGAGATCATTTTTCAATGTTCTATAGATTCAGAATCAGTTCCTGTGGATTGGAGGATAGCAAATGTTATCCCACTTTTTAAGAAAGGAGGGAGAGAGAAAACGGGTAATTATAGACCAGTTAGTCTGACATCAGTGGTGGGGAAGATGCTGGAGTCAATTATTAAAGACGAAATTGCTGAGCATTTGGATAGCAGTAACAGGATCATTCCGAGTCAGCATGGATTTACGAAGGGGAAATCATGCTTGACAAATCTACTGGAATTTTTTGAGGATGTAACTAGGAAAATTGACTGGGGAGAGTCAGTGGATGTGGTGTACCTCGACTTTCAGAAAGCCTTCGACAAGGTCCCACATAGGAGATTAGTGGGCAAAATTAGGGCACATGGTATTGGGGGTAGAGTACTGACATGGATAGAAAATTGGTTGACAGACAGAAAGCAAAGAGTGGGGATAAATGGGTCCCTTTCGGAATGGCAGGCAGTGACCAGTGGGGTACAGCAAGGTTCGGTGCTGGGACCCCAGCTATTTACGATATACATTAATGACTTAGAAGAAGGGATTAAAAGTACCATTAGCAAATTTGCAGATGATACTAAGCTGGGGGGGGTAGTGTGAATTGTGAGGAAGATGCAATAAGGCTGCAGGGTGACTTGGACAGGTTGTGTGAGTGGGCGGATACATGGCAGATGCAGTTTAATGTAGATAAGTGTGAGGTTATTCACTTTGGAAGTAAGAATATAAAGGCAGATTATTATCTGAATGGTGTCAAGTTAGAGGGAGGGGGAGTTCAACGAGATCTGGGTGTCCTAGTGCATCAGTCAATGAAAGGAAGCATGCAGGTACAGCAGGCAGTGAAGAAAGCCAATGGAATGTTGGCCTTCATAACAAGAGGAATTGAGTATAGGAGCAAAGAGGTCCTTCTACAGTTGTACCGGGCCCTGGTGAGACCGCACCTGGAGTATTGTGTGCAGTTTTGGTCTCCAAATTTGAGGAAGGATATTCTTGCTATGGAGGGCGTGCAGCGTAGGTTCACTAGGTTAATTCCCGGAATGGCGGGACTGTCGTATGTTGAAAGGCTGGAGTGATTGGGCTTGTATACACTGGAATTTAGAAGGATGAGGGGGGATCTTATTGAAACATATAAGATAATTAGGGGATTGGACACATTAGAGGCAGGAAACATGTTCCCAATGTTGGGGGAGTCCAGAACAAGGGGCCACAGTTTAAGAATAAGGGGTAGGCCATTTAGAACGGAGATGAGGAAGAACTTTTTCAGTCAGAGAGTGGTGAAGGTGTGGAATTCTCTGCCTCAGAAGGCAGTGGAGGTCAGTTCGTTGGATGCTTTCAAGAGAGAGCTGGATAGAGCTCTTAAGGATAGCGGAATGAGGGGGTATGGGGAGAAGGCAGGAACGGGGTACTGATTGAGAGTGATCAGCCATGATCGCATTGAATGGCGGTGCTGGCTCGAAGGGCTGAATGGCCTACTCCTGCACCTATTGTCTATTGTCTATTGTCTATTGTCTATTATCTCACTAGATGCTGATGCACTTTGATGCTTGAGTGGGATAGATGGACTTTTAGTTGCGTGCCTTTTCTTCCTACTATATCCCTTCTGCTAACACACACTGAATAAAGATTCACCCTTGCACAAAACGTCATGTTCAAGCGATGCTGTCAGATGGTTTTAGTTTAGTTTAAGTTTAGTTTATTGTCACGTGTACCGAGGTACAGTGAAATGCTTTTGTTGCATGCTAACCAGTCAGTTAAAAGACAATATGCGATTACAATCGAGCCATTTACAGTGTATAGATATATGATAAAGGAATAATGTTTAGTGCAAAGTAAAGCCAGCAAAGTCCAATCAAGGATAGTCCGAGAGTCACCAAAGAGGCAGATAGACCACATTTGATCAGTCCAGAACTAACAGGGAGTGATACACACATTTATGTTATTGTTGTGCTTTTGAGACAATGTATTCATGGTATATGCTGAATTTTAGGTGCATGCAGAGTGGTAGTCCACAATTTCAAATGCTGTTGAAAATACTGGGAGGGTAAGACAAGGGGCTGTAAAGCATCAATGAGTGGGCTAAATTGAAGATAATGGCAACAGATGTGGATTTGTAGGGTATGGATTGAGAACTGGACAGCACAGTGGAGCAGTGGTAGAGCTGCTGCTTTACAGCGCCAGAGACCAGGGTTCGATCCTGAATACGGGTGGTGTCTGTACAGAGTTTGTACGTTCTCCCTGTGACCGCATGGATGCGGTCTCTCTGGGTGCTCCAGTTTCCTCCCACACTCCAAAGACGTGCTGGTTTGTATGTTAAATGGCTTCAATAAAACGTAAATTGTCCCTCGTGTGTAGGATAGTGTTAGTACACGGGGTGATTGGTGGTTGACGCAGACTCGGTGGGCTGAAATGTCTGTTTCCGCACTGTATCCCTGGACAATATTTGGACTATCTCACCCAAGATTATAATTAGATCTCTAGTCCATCATTTCAACTGAGCCAAAACTATCAATGACATCTTTAATGGATTCATCACCAAAATGTAGTGACAGTCCATGTGTGGAGAACTTGATTTTGCCTGTTTACTTCTTGTTTGTGACTGCTTTACTGTTCATGGTTATGAATTATTGGTTCAATATTTCAGCCCCATAATTACATATACATTCCACAACCACTGATATTATTCTGAATCCTTTGTACTTAGGTGAGTTAAATAAAAGGATCAAATGCAACACAATATCCTACTAATGCAATGAAGATCCAATTGGATTCAACATTCAACTTTTCATGTCATTTAAGTTGCGAAGAGCTTAAGGTACTCTGTTAAGCAATTAAGTTCCTGAGTCAGTGTCTGTTACTAGTTGGAATAAGTGGCCTCTCAAATCTCCCTGATAACTTGTTCTCTGAATTATTGTATTTGAGTGGAAGCATGCTATTATAACCCAATCACTTTAATCAAAAGCACAGAAATTGCTGGAGTAACTCAACGGGTCAGGCGGTATCTCTGGAGAACATGGATAAGTGACATTTTGGGTTTGGACCTTTCTTCCTGATTTATGTTCTCCAGAGATGTTGCCTGACCCGCTGAATCATTCCAGCACTTTATGCCCTTTTGTGTAAACCAGCATCTGCAGTTCCTTGTTTCTACACCTTAATCAAACTTAATCACAATGATCTCACTACATTTTCATAGGAGGACCACAACTCCAGCTTCAAATAACCAAACTTATTTTATGTAATAATAACTTAGCAAAGTGACCTGCCAAGCATTTTGAAAGGTTTGTTAATCATAAATGCACAATGAAGCATAAATGCACAATGACCACAATATTGTTGGTCATTTGCCCCCACCCTCCACCCCCACACACAACAGCACAAACACACAGGCACACACACACACACAGGCACACACACACACACACACATGCACACACACACCCACACATACACACACGCACACACACAAACACACACCCCACACATAAACACACACACGCACGCATGCACACACCCCCACACACACCCACACAAACACACACTCACACACAAACACACACTCACACACAAACACATGCACACACACACACAAACACAAACACACACACACACAACCATCACCTAATGCAGATATTCATGCGTATTCAAGATGGGAATATAATTGCAGGCAACAGCACATATCACAACATTACAAATGTTTCATGTTTAAAGCTATATTCTTTGAGATTATTCACCTATTATTCTTACATCTGGAGATTACTTACCACAGGTCTGTGTACATCCCAGAATGCTCTTTCTTGACTGTCAAGAATTTTTCTTTCAATTTTATCTCTTTTCTTATCAACTCTGTGAAAATTAACAGAAATTATTCTTGAATCTATTTATCTTGGATGTTTGAATGATGCCTTATATACAGAGAATGGTTGATACTCGGAACTTGTTGCCAGAGGAGATGGTGGATGCATTTACAATTGCTACAATTAAGAGATATTTAGACCAGCATTTAAATAGGTGAGGCACAAAAGTTTAGTTGAGTTTTTTGGCAAGTGCACCGAGGTACAGTGAAAAGCTTTTATTGCGTGTTAACCAGTCAGCGGAGAGACGATACACGATTAAAATCGAGCCATCCACAGTCTACAAACACATGAGAAAGGGAATAAGGAAGGGCACAGACCTGATGAGGGGACAAGAATTTAGAGTAGATGAGCAAAAAGGTGGGCACTGATGTAGTGGGCTGAAGGGCCCATTGCTGTAATGTACAATCTGTGACTATAACTACTTATATACAGCACTTTACTTCAAACAACATTTGAAATGGCAGTATGGATACAAGGTACAAATTAATGCATTGATTTTTAACTAACTTTTACATGCAGCCGGCACAGAGGTGGAGTGGTAGAGCTGCCAACTTTCAGTTCCAGATACCCGGGTTCAATCCTAACTATGGGTGCTTTCTGTAAGGAGTTTGCACATTCTCCCTGTGACATCCTCCCGGTGGGTTTTCTCCAGGTGCTCAGGTTTTCACCCACACTCCAAAGGCGTGCAAGTTTGTAGGTTAATTGGCTTTGGTAAAATCGTAAAAATGTCCCTAGTGTGTAGGATCGTGCTAGTGTACGGGGTCATCGCTGGTTGGTGTGGACTCGGTAGACAGAAGGGCCTGTTTCCACGCTGTAATCTCTAAAGTCTAAAGGTATGCCAAAGCAGTTTTGGGAGAGAACTCTTGAATGCAGGAGTGTTAGATAAAAGACTAATATTTCAAGGTGAGACAGACGAACCTGCATTGTGAATTTCCTTCAGTTCCTCCGTCATCCTAGGATCTCTTGCCAATAGAACATCTGGGAGATTGTTTGTATCTCCCTTAGTGAAGACAGATTCAACGTACCGGTTCAACTCGTCTGCCATTTCCTTGTTCCCCATAATAAATTCCCCTGCTTCTGTCTTCAAGGGACCCACATTTGCCTTAACTATTTTTTTCCTCTTCACATACCTAAAGAAAGTTTTACTATCTTCCTTTATATTATTGGCTAGCTTACCTTCGTACCTCATCTTTTCTCCCCGTATTGCCTTTTTAGTTATCTTCTGTTGCTCTTTAAAAGAGTCCCAATCCTCTGGCTTCCCACTCTTCTTTGCTGTGTTATACTTCTTCTCTTTTAGTTTTATGCTGTCCTTGACTTCCCTTGTCAGCCACGGTTGCCTCTTACTCCCCTTAAAATCTTTCCTCCTCTTTGGGATGAATTGATCCTGCAACTTCTGCATTATACCTGCCATTGCTGTTCCACCGTCCTCCCTGCTAGGGCCTCCTTCCAGTCAAATCTGGCCAGCTCCTGCCTCATGCCTCTGTAATCCCCTTTGCTGTATTGTAATACTGACACTTCCAATTTTCCCTTCTCCCTCTCAATTTGTAGATTAAAACTTATCATATTATGACTGCCGCTTAATGGCTCTTTTACCTTGAGTTCCCTTATCAAATCAGATTCATTACACAACACTAAATCCAGAATTGCCTTCTCCTCTGGTAGGCTCCAGTATAAGCTGTTCTAAGAATCCATCTCGAAGGCACTCCACAAAATCCCTTTCCTGGCGTCCAGTACCAACCTGATTTTCCCAGTCTACCTGCCTGTTGAAATCTCCCATAAGCCCCATGCTCTACTCCCTCTTCACACACGACTGTGTTCCTGCATTCGACACCAACACCATTGTCAAGTTTGCAGACGACACAACGGTGATCGGGCTGATCACCAACGGGGATGAAACAAACTATAGAGCGGAGGTGCAGAACCTGGCGGACTGGTGCTCGGATAACAACCTGTCCTAAATACCACCAAGACCAAAGAGCTGATCATCAACTTCCGTAGGTCACATAACGGGGAATATGCCCCGATCTCTATCAACGGGGACAGTGTGGAGAGAGTGTCCAGCTTCAAGTTTCTGGGCACTCACATTTCGGAGGACCTAACATGGTCCAATAACACTGCTGCGTTGGTCAAGAAGGCACAACAAAGACTGTTCTACTTAAGAACACTGAAAAAGTCTGGTCTACCCCAACAGCTGCTGACGACCTTCTACCGCTGCACCATAGAGAGCATCCTAACGCATGGCATCCCTGTGTGGTACCTCAGCTGCACGGAGGCAGAAAGGAAAGCTCTACAGCGGGTAGTCCATAGAGCTCAGAGGGCCATCGGAACACAGCTACCAGACTTGGAGGGCATCTACAACACACGATGCCTCAGAAAAGCCACCAGCATCCACAAAGACTCTTCACACCCCTGCAACAGTCTGTTCGAACTCCTTCCATCGGGCAGACGATACAAGGCCTTCTATGCCCGCACCTCCAGACTCAGGAACAGCTTCATCCCCAGGGCCATAGCTGCTATGAACCGGTCCTGCTGAGCCAGATGGCCACAACGCATAGATCAACTTGCACTTTACCCTGTCTAAAAACTGTTACAATTGTTTCGTTTCGTTGGGTTGCTGTTAATTACTTAAATTATTGCATCGTATGGGAGGCGCATTCCCAATCTCGTTGTACCCCTGGGTACAATGACAATAAAGATATATTGTATTGTATTATATTGTATTGTATTGTATTGTATAACCACGTAGCATTACATTTGTGACATGCCAATTTTAGCTCTTGATTCAACTTGCACCCTATGTCGAGGCTACTGTTTGGGGGCCTGTAGATAACTCCCATTAGGGTCTTTTTACCCTTACAATTCCTCATTTCTATCCATACCGATTCTACATCTCCTGATTCTATGTTCCCCCTTTGCAAGGGAGTGAATATCATTCCTTACCAACAGAGTGACCCCACCCCCTCTGCTCACCTGTCTGTCTTTTCGATAGGCCGTATACCCCTGAATATTCAGTTCCCAGCCCTGGTCCTCTTGTACCCATGTCTCTGTAATTCCCACAACATCATACTTGCCAATGTCTAACTGAGCCTCAAGCTCATCCACTTTATTTTTTATACTGCACGCATTTAAATACAACACTTTAACTTCGGTATTCACCTCCCCTCTCACACCATTGGCCCTGACCTTACTCTCTTATCCCATCTAGAACTTTCCTTCCCATTTACTCGAGAGTCCTTTGCAATTTCTCCTATATTCGCTTCCCCTTTAACTCCATATTCCCAATTTGTCAACCCCTCCCCCCCACTACTTAGTTTAAACCCACACGTGTAGCACTAGCAAACCTGCCTGCCAGAATGTTGGTCCCCCTGCTGTTAAGGTGTAACCCGTCCCGTTTGTACAGGTCTTCCCTACCCAGAAGAGATCTGAATTTCACCAATGTTTAGTTTTTTTAGTTTAGAGCTACAGATTGGAAACAGGCCCTTCAGCTCACCGAGTCTGTGCCAACGCATCAACCACCTATACATTAGTTCTACCCTACACACTAGGGAAAACTCAAGTGGCATGCCACCCAAAGATGGCATGTTGGTAGATTAATTGGCCATTGTAAAGTGTCCCTTGTGTGCATGTGTTAAATAGAATCAGGGGATTGTTAAGAATGTGGGGAGAATAAAAGATGGGTTAATGTAGCTTTAGTACAAATGTGTGGATGATTGTGCAGTGGGATGAAGGGCTTGCTTCCATCTGTACCCCTCAATGACTTTGTCACCATCATATCTCTGACTTTATTTCATTCTTTAGGGATTCAGCGCAGAAACCGGCCATTCGGCCCACTGACTAGTGATCACCCCATACACTCACGCTATCCTACACACTACGGACAATTTACAGAAGCCAATTTAACCTAGACCTGCACGTCTTTGCAGTGTGGGAAGAAACCAGAGTACCTGGAGAAAACTCACATAATCACAGTGAGAACGTACAAAATCCATTAGGACAGTACCTGTAGTCAGGATTGAATCTGGGTTTCTGGCGCTGTAAGGCAGCAACTCTACCGCTGTGCCACCGTGCCGCCCTTTAGGATGGTGCATTTTCCACCAAGGAGATTCTGGAAATATTCTCAAATCATTTTGTCTTGTCACCTGGTAATAGCTGCCAATGGTGCAGCTGAGTTAAATGTGATTCGGGCCAAAATACGGCATAGATTTAAAGTGAGAAAAAGGAAGAAGTCATTCTGCTAGTGACAACTATGTCAGTGTCGGAGCCAAATGTACTCGAGCTGGTGATACCGTGAGAAGAAACTCGTACTCACTTTGCTTGGGCTTCCGCTTGCATGAAGATAAATTCCCATTTTCGAGCAAATGCTCTCTGTAGACGGGCCAGGCTCTCCTAGGATTTGAACAATTTGATCAGTGCAGCAAACACCTGAGACCACTTACGGTTTGAAGTCAGTAAAGTCTCAAGACAAGATTGCATAGTTTATAATCCAGTGCACTACATTCGCTGCTCACATTGTGGTTTCCTCTACATTTGTAGAAATGAGAATGTGTGGCCGATTTGTTAAGTTGGAGAGAGTGCAGAGAAGATTTATGAGGATTTTGCCTGGACTCGAGGGCCTGAACTATAAGGAAAGGTTCCGTTTAGTTTACTTTAGTTTATTGTCTTGTGTACTGAGGTACAGTAAAAAAGATTTTGGGGTGTGTTAACCAGTCAGCTGAAAGACCTCACATGATTACAATCGAGCCATCGTTGGGAAGGTTCAAATTTATTACTAGGAGTGCAGGAGGCTGAGGGATGATCTTATAGAGGGAGTATGTAGGGAATAGATGTCATGAATGTCATAAAAGGAATAGAACAGGGAGTCTTTTACTCAGGTAGTGTATTCAAGGAATGGAGGACATAGGGTTAAGGTGAGAGGGTGAAATTTAATAGGACCCTGAGCGGCAACTTTTTCACTGAGGGAATGATGGGTATATGGAACAAGCTGCCAGAGGAAGTAGTTGAGGCAGGAACTATAACAACATTTAAAAGCCACTTGGACAGGTACAAGGATTGGAAAGGTTTAGAGGTATATGAGCCAAACATGAGCAAATGGGACCAGGTTAGATGAGGCATCTTGGTCGGCATGGACGAGGTGGACCAAAGCCCCTGTTTCTATGCAGTATGACTATGACTTTATGGAATACCTCCATACAGACTGCCTGAACAACCCTCAGGTTCCCCTTGTTGACACTTTAAATCTCCATCCATTTCCCACTTTGACCTATCCTGCTCTGTTTCAACAAGATCTAACGATATCTTGAGGAACGCATTTTGAAATTTAAAACTGACTTGTCTTCTGAGAGAGGGTATTTAACCTGCAAGTTTATTTCTGTTTCTTTCCATTTCAGAAATGCAATCTGACCTGCTGAATGCTTCCAGCATTTTTTTTTTAAATTTCAGTTCCCATGTTCGGGCTTCATATTTTGCAATCAAAGTAGCTTCACAATTCCTTCCACTAAATGGTTGCGACTTTAATTGTTAATTTGATCTTGCTCCCCACTGGAAGTGAATGACTATATCATTTTGACATGTCTTTTATCCGGATGGCTAGTTGTAAGAATTTCAAGCCTACGTTTGTAGCTTCTTTAATCAAATTATAGGATCCCAGATGAGAAACAGTCCAAATTCAATTAGCCCATGATTCATTCCACACGCTTTATAATTTGAACTTTCGTCAGTCCATTACAATATGTAACTCAAACGCAAAACTATTTGGAAAAGTGAGAGGCATTTTCCATAAGCTGGTATTTTAAGCACCAAAAGATAATGATACTCACACATTTGGTGAGTCAGTCAGTGCTTATCCAAATAGCTAGTAAATTCTGTTCTTCAGGATGAATTTATCAAATGGGTACTCACAGCTTCATAGTCCGTCAACTCTAACCGGGCTTTGTTTTGCATTGTTCGCTTGCAGAGATAAACCGCTGGGGAGAGAAGCAAAACAATTATTGATGCCTTGAGAAAGCACAGAACCAACACACTGATGAGTAGATTTTTTCCAATGCGGCATGGTGCCATGATCACGTCTGCACTGCCTGAATGTGCACCAGAGGCAAGCTCAAGAGAATTGCTTCTGCATTTTTAGTTTAGTTAAGTTTAGAGATACAGCGTGGAAACAGGCCCTTCAGCCCACAGAGTCCATGCTGATCAGCGATCACTTTAAACTTGAATTTAATACAGAGAAATGTGAGGTGTTGCATTTCTGGAGCAGTTGCATGGGCAGGGCGTGCACAGTGAATGATAGGGCTCTACGAGTGTTATAGAGCCGAGAGATCTAGGAGTACAGGTACATAGTTAATTGAAAGTGGCATCACAGGTACATAGGGTGATCAAAAAGGTTCTTGGTACATTAGCCTTCATCAGTCAGAAATTCCCTCTATCTCCATCCCTCCCCCACCCAAGTCGCACCAGCTTCTTGTTCTCACCTAGCAAACAGCTAACAATGGCATGTTTCCTTTATTATCATTTCTTATTTGCATATCTTTCATTCATTTGTTCTATGTCTCTCTACATCATCTACATCTCTTGTTTCCCTTTCCCCTGACTGGGGAAACGTCACCCTTCTTCTCTCCAGGGATGCTGCCTGTCCCATTGAGTTATTCCAGCATTTTGTTTCTTTCTTCGGTATAAACCAGCATCTGCAGTTCTTTTCTATATATTGAGTATAGAAGTTGGGAGGTCAAGTTGCAGTTGTCTAAGATGTTGGTGAGGCCACATTTAGAGTATTGTGTTCAGTTCTGGACACTGTGTTATAGGAAAGATGTTGTCAAACTGGAACGGGTACAGAGAAGATTTACGAGGATGGTGCCAGGACTAGCAGTTCTGAGCTATAGGCTGAGGTTGAGTAGGCTGGGACTCTATTCCTTGGAGTGCAGGAGGGGTGATCTTATAGAGGTATACAAGATCATGAGAGAAATAGATTGGGTAGATGCACATAGTCTCTTGCCCAGAGTAGGTGAATCGAGGACCAGAGGACATAGGTTTAAGGTGAAGGGGAAAAGAATTATAAGGAATCTGCGGGATAACTTTTCCACACAAAGGGTGGTGGATGTATGGAACAAGCTGCCAGAGGAAGTAGTTGAGGCAGGGACGATCCCAACATTTAAGAAGCAGTTAGACAGGTACACGGATATGACAGGTTTGAAGGAACATGGACCAAGTGCAGGCAGGTGAGACCAGTGTATCTGGGACATGTTGGCCGGTGTGGGCAACGTGGGCCGAAGGGTTTCCACCCTGTAGAAATCTATGACTGTGATTAGCTCTATCCTACATACGAAGGACAATTTGCAGAAGCCAATTAACCTACAAATCTGCATTGTGCCAGAGACCCAGCTTCAATCCTGACCATCTAAGCTAGTCCCATTTGCCCGCATTTGGTCTATTTCCCTCTCAATCTTTCCTATCCATGTACCTGTCCCAGTCTCTTTCATATGCTTTTACAGTACCTGCCTCTATTACCTCCTCTGGCAGTCATTTCATATACCCACCACCCATGCTGACCATCAAACATGGCGTCAATCTCAAACATTAATGGAGCCACAGCACAGCTCGTACATGTGGGCTCAGTGGACTATTTCTCTACACTTTGGTAATCGGGATGTGCTTAGGCATGGCAATAATCTACAAGACTGTATTTAACAAAAAGATTTCGCTGTACATCTGCACATGTGACAATACAGTACCGTTGAACAACCAATTGCAACATTCCTATTTTAATCTTCTCGTATTCCCATCAAACCCCCCTGGATTCTACCACTTGCCTGTTCAAGGGACAATGTACACCAGGCAATTCATCTTTCAACCTACTGGTCTTTGGGAAATGCAAGGGGATCATAACACCCAGAGGAAACCCACATGGTCACAAGGGGAACATGCAAAGTCCACACAAACATTTGAAAGGTCAGGTCTGAACTCAGGTCCATGGGGATGGTATGTTGTAGCTCCACCAGTTTTAACACCGTGGCATCCATTTCTTTGCACCCATTCCATCATCTGATCCTCAACTTATATTTTCCAAAGAAAGTTGGTGAGTTGCTGGGTCCTGAACTTTGATATGTGCAGATAACCAACTGCATTTCCTTAGGAACGGAACAATGGTGAAGTACACAAAGTGCTGGAGTAACTCAGCGGGTCAGCCATCATCTCTGGAGAAAAGGGATGGGTGACGTTTCGGGTCGGGACCCTTCTTCTGACATGCAGGGTCCCGACCCAAAATGTCACCCATCCATTTTCTCCAGAGATGCTGCCTGACACGCTGAGTTACTCCAGCGCTTTGTGTCTATTTTTGGTATAAACCAGCATCTGTAGTTCTTTGTTCCTATTGATGAAGTACACTTGACAGTTTTTATGGATTTGAGAAGCATTATCTCAAAAACAGATTATGCTTTTTTGAGAAAAAGTGCAGTGATGCTTTAGTGTATGGTACACAATGTTCCAGGACTGCTATGCACCTGCCAAATTGGCAATGGGGTGCAGGATTGATCTAATTTAAACTGGCATTAATGTTCTGGCATCTGGAAGTGGCATACCGCATTGGAAGGTGAAAAGGACTGATTAAAGACTTTAGGGAACTCTAACCTGATGGGTGCATTGTTCTCTTGCAACTCCTACTGGCATTACATTCAAAAACTGATGCTTGCACAAGCACGATCATAAGGTCAAGCAACATAATTGGAAAGTATCTTAACCATGAAATCCACTGAAATTCTTTAACCTATAATAGGAAGTGTTCGGTTTTATGTTTTAATGATAAAGATTTATGTTTTAATTTTAACTTGCAAATTCAGGGACAATTTCATCTCAGCTGTTATCAGGCAACTGAACTGTCCTCTCCCCAGCTAGAATGCAGTCCTGACCTACCATCTACCTCATTGGAGACATTCATACTATTTTTAATCAGACTTCACTGGATTTTATCTTACACAAAATGTTATACTAATTAACCAGTATCTCCACGGCTTGATTGTAATCATGAATACTCTCCAGATTCAGGGAGTTTCTTCACAGCTGTTATCGGGCAATTGAATCATCCTACCAACACCTAGAGAGCAGTCCTGAACTACTATCTACCTCATTGGAGACCCATTGGACTAGCTTTGATCGGACTTTACTGGCTTTATCTTGCACTAAATGCTATTCATCATATTCCCTTTATCAGGTATCTGTACACAGTGGATGGCTCTATTGTATTCATGTGTAGTCTTTTTGCAGACTGGATAACGCAAATCAAAAAAAGCATTTCACTGTACCTCAGTATATGTGACAATAATAAACTGAACTAAATTAAATTAAACTAAACTTCTCTCCAAAGATGCTGAGTTGTTCCAGCAATTTGTGTCTACCTATAAAATAAACTGAAGTTATCTCTTTGAAAATGACAAGTTTCTGGGAACTATTATGTAACATTAGAACACAGTGGGTGCTGGAGAATATACATGGACATCCGTCAGAAACACAGGAAGTCACTTAAAAATGATCACAGAAATATCCATGCTGGTTTCTGGAGGGAGAGCATCAGGGGGTACAAAGGAAACTGCTTATGCTAATTTGGCACATGAAAAATTAATTTTGTTTATGACTTTCAAAACAGACTCGGACATTTTCAGCATTTGTGCACTAACAGCAGACCAAGGCTTGTTACAAGAATTGATATAATGTTAGGGAAAGAATGAGCTGAAATACTTATAACCTGTTCGATATATTTTCTTGGCAAACCATAACATTTCCTCGGAAAACCCTCAAGCTTTGTGCCTGGCACTGAACTGATTTTGGAAACACAAAAAGATACAAGGTAACTATTATAATTGGTGGTGAAAGTCTACACATGAATGTTTCCCACACTTGGCCAGCAGAGCCAAACTAGAGGTTTCCAAACCAATGATGTATGTGTTGCTGGGTTGTGCAAGACAGCACTGTGCTGGGTGCAAGGACGACACTGTGTAACAGTTGTCTTAATTTTCATCATGGAATGAAGATATATATGCCTACATTATACCATTGTTCCTCCTCCAGTAAAGGTCGTTCTAGACCGGACAGTCATAGAGACTTACAGCACAGAAGCAGGTTCTTCAACTCAACTTGTCCACAACGACCAAATGCCCATCTAAGCTTATTCCATTTGCCTAAATTTGAAACCTTTGAACTATATCCCTTGAAACTGTTTATATCCATGTACCATGTATCCATGTCCAAGCGTCTTCTAAATGCTATTATAGTGCCTGCCTCAACCACTTTCTCTGGCAGGCTCAGTCTGAAGAAGGGTCTCGAACCGAAATGTCACTCATTCCTTCTATCCAGAGATGCTGCCTGTCCCGCTGAGTTACTCCAGCATTTTGTGTCTATCTTCGGTGTAAACCAGCATCTGCAGTTCCTTCCTACACATTTCCTCTGGCAGCTCACTCATACTGTATACTCATCACACTGTATAAAAAAAATTCCCCTCAGATTTCTATTAAATCTTTCCCTTCTCACCTTAAATCTGACTTTGCAGCGCAGTTTTTCTTTTCTGCTTTTTGAACAGCTTTTAGCTGCAGCTCAATTCTTCCAATCCGAAGAAGGGTTATGACCTGAAACGCCACCTATTCCTTTTCTCCAGAGATGCTGCCTGTCCCACTGAGTTTCTCCAACAGCTTAGTTCTATCTTTGTTATAAGCCAGCATCTGCAGTTCCTTCCTGCACATTTTGTCAATCCTTCCTGTATTGTCTAACGCTGCATTTTTCCAGGAGCCTAAACAATGGACCAATTTAGATACTCTTTCATATTTTGGGACCCTGACAAGGCCAATGTTTATTGCCCATTGCTAATTGCCCCTGAGGACGTGGTATGATGAGTCACGTTACTGAATCATCCCCACGGTTAAGGACGTCTACAACGGTGGTGAGTAACGACATTCAGGATTCAGACAACAATTATTTAGAGTCATAGTCATACAGTGTGGAAACAAGCTCTTCGGTCCAACTTGCCCACGCCGGCTAACTTGTCCCATCTACACTTGTCCCACCTGCCTGTGTTTGGCCCATATCCCTCGAAACCTATCCTATACATGTACCTGTTTAAATGTTTCTTAAACATTGTGATATTACCTGCCTCAACTACTTTGTTCCATACACCCACCATCTTTTGTGGCAATGAGGCGGAGGATGGTGTCCATTATTGCCAATTGTCCACTATAACTGAATGAAGGGGGTAAAGCTTAATGCAAGACCGGTTGGGAGCAGGGGGGGGGGTTAACCCAGTGGGGGTTAACAGGCCCCCAGCAGAGCCCCCAGCCCCACACGCGGTGCACCAGGGACGTGCCTGGTACTCACGCCGCCTTCATGCTGCTCGCTCTCTCCGCTCCCGTGACCAGAAGCTCCCGCCACGCGGCGCCAGCTCAATGGGGAACTGGCGGTAGTGGTGGGTGGTGCAACGGGAGCCTCAGCCCACTATAATTGAAATCCGCTAGATAGAGGTCCGTTATTGCGAAGGTTTACTATAGTTTATCAATACATTTAACTTAGTCAAGAGACATTGAATGGTTGAATAGATATTCTGTTTGGGGGGGGGGTGATCGGTAAAATCTGGGGGATTACAGGTTTAACAATCAATCAACAATTTAAAATCAGTTTCAAAAATGAATTTATGGAGTTTAGCTGCACAACACATCCTTGTCTGGGATTTTTTAGAGATAAGCATGGAAACAGGCCCTTCGGCCCACCCAGTCCGCACCGACCATCGATCACCCTGTATACTAACACAATACTACACACTTGGACAATTTACAGAAGCCAATTAACCTACAAACCTGCATGTCTTTGGAATGTGGGAAGAAACTGGAGCACCTGGAGGAAACCCACACGGTCACAGGGAGAACGTACAAACTCCATACAGATAGCACTCATAGTCAGGATCTAACCCTCTACCACTGCGCCACTGTGCCGCCCCCAAGTAAATGGTAAATCTGGAAGGTACTGTGCCATTGAAAACTCTGAATTATCGTGACTGAATGTGGTTTCCTCATCATCACCTCCCAATGGAGTGCTTCATTTATTTCTACTGTGAGACATAAATTAAAAGCAATTTCATCATTGGATAACTAAAGGCGTCAAAACCAGACTGTACTTCATCACAGTTCATCTGCAAGTGGAAACGTAAACAGGAAATGCTGGTAACACTCAGGTCAGTCAGAATAAGTGGTAAAAGAAACAGAATAAGTCTTCAACGACAAATGTTTCTCTTTTCGCAGACTGTCTGATTTTTTCACAGATGCCGACTAATCTGCCGCGTTTTTTCACCATTTTCGGTGTTGTTTCATATTTCCAACATCTATAATTATTTTGATTTTCGTTTATCTGCAAGCTGCTATCGTTTTCTCTGGGGATCACAATACCAAGGCTGGGTTACGGATTTTGAAAAGTGTCATGCTAAATTCAAAATTAAATGAGATACTTTTTTTGTAAAATCCTTAATAATTGATCATAACATATCTAGATAAAATGCTCCCATTGCCACCACTGAAATGGGCCCATTGATTTGTATGATACTTTCATGCAGACCCATCATTATTACATCTTTTCTGTACACATTGAGGAAATACCTTAAACCAGGACTAACCATAGTCAGTGTTTTCTGGCTCCCAACAATTGGATGGCCAAAAGTACGGTGTCTGTAAAAGAACAAAATGGCACAGAGAGTATATTTGTGAATCATTACGTTCTTTTGAAGATATCAAGAATCATTTATTTGCATTTTTGAATTGAATTGAATTTAGACTTCAGACTTTAGAGATTCAGCGCGGAAACCAGCCCTACGGCTCACCGAGTCCGCGCCGACCAGCGATCACCCCGTACAGTAGCATTATCCTACACATTAGGTACAATTTACTTTTTTTTTACCGAGGCCAATTAACCTACCAACCTGTACATCTATGGAATGTGGGAGGAGAAAGGAGCACCTGGAGAAAACCCACAATCACAGAGAGAACGTGCAAATTCCACATAGCACCCGTAGTCATGGTCGAACCCTGGTCTCTGGCGCTGAAAGGCAGCAACGCTACCGCTATGCCACTGTGCCTCCCGAATTGAATTGAATTCATACAGCATGGAAACAGGCATTTCGGCTCACTGAGTCCATGCCGACCATCAATTACTCATTCACACTAGTTCTGTTATCCCATTTTCTTATCCATGCCTTACACATTAGGAGCAATTTACGGAGGCGAATTAACCTACAAACCCACACGTCTTTGGGATGTGGGAGGAAACTGGAGCACCCGAAGGAAACCCGCGTGGTCACAGGGAGAACGTGCAAACTCCACACAGACAGCACCCGTAGTCAGGATCGACCCGGGTCTCTGGCAATATGAGGCAGCAGCTCTACCAGCTGTGCCATTGTGTAATTAAAGATTTAACTAAACCTCGTTAAACACGAATGATAATAACGTTTGATGCATCGTCAAGTTTCTGAGACCAACTGATTTAACATACAGATAGACACAAAAAGCAGGAGTGACTCAGCAGGACAGGCAGCATCTCTGGAGAGAGGAATGGGTGACATTTCGGGTCGAGACCCTTCCTCAGACTGAGTCTGAAGAAGGGTCTCAACCCAAAAAGTAATCCATTCCTTCTCCCCAGAGATGCTGCCTGTCCCATTGAGTTTCTCCAGCTTTTTGTATCTATCTTCAGTTTAAACCAGCATCTGCAGTTCCTTCCTGTACAGACTTACAATGTGTTGGGTATCAGACGGGGCATGATCCAACTATCCCAAGACTTTCCTAAAGCAGCATTGGACCTAATTTCAATGTTTTAGATCAGCCGTCTACATGGAGTCAGCCAGATTGCTGCTTTATCTCCTCCCCGGTATCTCCCATGCTTGACTCTGCTTACAGCTGTCTTTCATGCCTGGCTGACAGGTATGCTGCTTGATGAAGCCAGTTCACCATGAAGTGTTAAAGGTTTCTAGATCTCTTTGCTTCTGAATACTATAATCCTCTCAAACACGCAGTCCCTCAATCCAAGTGACACATTCCTATCATTACCCAAGATTATAGATGCACATTTACAGCCCACAACAACTGTCAGCAACAGAACACATCCTCTCCATTGGCCTTTCTGCTCACTTTCTGCTGATTTACATTCATCGCCTTTATTGTTAAATCTATCACAACCATGTACATTAGTCATAGAGTCAAAGAGACTTACAGCATGGAAACAGGCCATTCGGCCCAACTTGCCCACACTGGCCAACATGTCCCAGCTAGACTAGTCCCACCTGCCTTTATTTGGCCCATACCCCTCCAAACCTGTCCTATCCATGTACCTGTCTAAATGTTTCCTAAACGTTGTTCTTGTACCTGCCTCTGCCTTCTCTGGCACCTCGTTCCATATATCCACCACCATTTGTGTGAAAACGTTACCCCTCAGGTTCCTATTAAATCTTTCCCCCATCACTAAAAACTATGGCCTCTTGTTCACATTCCCCTATTCTGGGCAAGAGACTATGTGCATCTACCTGATCTATTCCTCTGATGATTTAGTAGACCTCTATGAAATCACCCTTCATCCTTCTGTGCTCCAAGGAATAGTTCTAGCCTGCTCATCCTCTCCCTATAGCTCAGGCCCTCGAGTCCTGGCAACATCCTCGTAAATCTTCCCTGCACCCTCTCCTGGCTGACATCATCATTCGTATAACGGGATGCCCAAAATTGAACAGAATACTTTCCACGCAGCCTCACTAATGTCTGATATAACTGCAATATGACCTCCCAGCTTCTATGCTCAATACAAAGTCATTAAACAATACATTAGTCAAACAAAGTCATTATACAATACATAATTAAAAATCCAAATAAAAGAAAACAAAACCTGACTCAATTTTGCATTTCAACAATAAATTTGAATTAGCCCACCTGAAATCTGTAGAAGGTACCATCATCTTTCAACATCAGTACATGGTCTGAGATTGGGAAGAAGTAGCCATGAGCTGCCATTAATGTTCCAAGGTGCAGGGCTTCCACTGTTTACAGAACAACATGAGAAGTATTTAGCTTTTACTAAGATTAATTGTTCATTAAGATATAATTAAACTGACTACAATTAAGTAATAGAATGCATCCCTTAATTTAGTAAGTGTTATTATATTTATAATCACAATGAATTGTAAATGCAGAATTATTAGCTAAATCCAAAAAAAGTTCACCTCAAATACCTCTAAGTAACAGGAGAGAGATTACCTCTACCGGCACAGTGGAGCAGCAGTAAAGGTGCTGCTTTACAGCGCGAGAGACCCCAGTTCAATCCTGATTACAGGTGCTGTCTGTATTAGGTTTGTACGTTCTCCTTGTGACCGCGTGGGTTTTTTAAGGGTGCTCCAGCTTCCTCCCACTTTCCAAAGGCATGCGGGTTTGTAGGGTAATTGGCTTCTGTAAATTATCCCTCGTGTGCAGGATAGAACTAGTGTACTGGTCATCATTGGTTGGCGCGGACTCGGTGGGCCGAAGGGCCTGTCTCCACACTGTTTCTCTGAACGAAGCTTTAGGAGCTCTGAGCATGAGCAGAGGCAGCAGTTATTCTTTGGGTCATAGAATCATACTGAATAGAAACAGGCCTTTGGCACACTTCATCCCCATGCCAACCAAGATACCCCATTTAAACTAGTCCCATTGGCCAGGGCCGTTTTTACAGCATTATGGGCCCCCGGGCAAAGCAGTGTACTGGGCCCCTACCGTTACTCTCCCCCACCCCCCTTTCCCTACCAGCCCCCCCCTGTCAGTTCAACAGAGCTTTATTTGTCATTCGGTACCAAGGTACCGAACGAAACTACATAGCAGTCACACACAAAAAAGAACACAAGACACATGACCCCAACACATAACGTCCATCACAGTGACTCCAAACACCCCCTCACCGTGATGGAGGCAACAAAACTTCCACTCTCTTCCCCACGCCCACGGACAGACAGCTCGTCCCCGACCGACCCACACAGTCCCCGCAAGGGGATGGAAGTCCCCGCGGCCGAGTCGCAACGGGCGCTGAAACGTCTCGCGGCCAAACCGGGCGGTGGAAGGCCCCGCGACCGAGTCGTGCGCAGCTAAGTCCCGCGGCCGAGCCGCACTGGGCGATGTTAAGTCCAGCGGCCGAGCCGCACCAGGCGATGGAAGGCCCCGCGGTCAAGCCGCACCGGGCGATGTTAAGTCCAGCGGCCGAGCCGCACCAGCGATGAAAAGTCCCGCGGCCGAGCCGCGCCGGGCGATGTTAGGCCCCGCTGCCCGGGCACTGTTAAGTCCAGCGGCTGAGGCGCACCAGCGATGTTAGGCCCCGTGGCCGAGCCGCACCGGGCACTGTTAAGTCCCGTGGCCGAGCCGCACCAGCGATGTTATGCCCCGCGGCCGAGCCGCACCGGGCGATGGAAGGCCCCGCGGCCAAGCCGCACCGGCCACTGCTAAGTCCAGCGGCCGAGAAGCGCCGGGCGATGTTAAGTCCAGCGGCCGAGCCGCGCCGGGCGATGTTAGGCCCCGCGGCCGAGCCGCACCCCGCGCCATGAGGAAGAGACTTAAAAGAGAAAGTTTTCCCCCACCCCCCCCCCCCACCCACCACCCACACCACCACCTCCCACACAGTGCCGGCGAAAAGCACTTACCGAAAAGCACTTAGCGATGGACTTAGGGTGCTACATTGTTGCGAAAAGCCCTTACAGATCGCTGTGAGAAGCACTTAGTGACCGAAAATGTTGCGAAAAAAGCACTTATTGAACCTACATTTTTAAAGTAGTATTTATTTATTGCAAGTCACTTAACATACACAGATCAGCATGGGGCCCCTATGCTCGTGGGCCCCCGGGCCCCCGGGCAAGTGCCCATCAGGCCCATGCGTTAAGACGGCCCTGCCATTGGCTCGCGCTTGGCCCATATTCATCTAAACCATTGCTGCCCATGTACCTGTATATTTATGTACCAGTTACATGTTACCTGTTTCGTTCAATACTAGTGACTTAGTTTTATCTTGGACCTAGCTTCATGAGGTTAGGATGACATACTCAGTGTAGATAGTGCATAGCCCAGGAGCCTCAGAATACAGGTATGCCTACTACCCGCAAGAAGGACACCTATCACAGTGAATTAAGATGGCTCTTTGGATTAACATGGCACATAATATGGACAACTATTACAGTGAATTTGGTGATAATATCAATTATTAAGATGGCTCTTTGGAATAACATATTTTCTGTGATAAAACCCACAAAATATTTTGGAAAACAACTAGCTACATTTAGTTCTTCTGAAGAATACATAAGACAGTTTGCCACTTATAATGTCATGAAACAATATACAGCAATCAAAAAGATTTAACTGTGAAACACATGGCCAAGTATTGTATTTTACCTGGGTTATGCTTTCCAGTTGCAAGTCCGTTAATAGATGCAATCCACTTCTTTCAAAGTGGCAAATATATCAACAGTGAACCATTTTGATTTCATGACTCAATACAGGCAGCACCTGAAGTCAGGATCGAACCTAGATATCTGGCGCTGTGAGACAGCAGCTCCACCAGCTGCCCATTGTGCTGCCCACGCATTGGAACATGTTAATCCAATTAAACAATTCAGGTAAATAAACATGTTGCGTTGAATGCTGCCCCTGTCTCAAAAATAGAATCCCTTTCTGCAATATGTCTCACTTTACTGAAACTGCACTTTCACCAGGATTCAGAAATGCTATGGCAGCCATTTTCTGCTACATGGAGGTGCGGAGGTGCAAAGGTACTTGGGAGAGCTGGTGCAGTATTCTCACAAAGTTAATTTGCAAGTTGAATCGGTAGTAAGGAAGGCAAATTGAATACTCGCATTAACTAACAAAAAGACTAGAATATAAAAACAGGGATGTACTTCTAAGGCTTTATAAGGTACTGGTCAGATGCATTCGGAGTATTGTGAGCAATTATGAGCCCCATATCTGAGGAAGGATGCGTTGGCATTGGAGAGGGTCCAGAGGAGGTTGACGAGAATGATCCCAGGAATGATTGTGCTAACGTATGATGATTGTTTGACAGCACTGGGCCTGTACTCGCTGGAGTTTAGAAGGATGAGGGGGGACCTCATTGAAACTTATTGAACAGTGAAAGGCCTGGATAGAGAGGTTGTATCATTTCACTAATGCTCATCTTAAATGATTATCTATTTAGTTTAGTTTAGTTTAGTTTAGAGATACAGTGCAGAAACAGGCCCTTCGACCCACCGAGTTTGCGCCGACCAGCGATCCACGTACACTAACACTATAGTACACGTTAGGGACAATTTACAAATTTTACCGAAGCCAGTTAACCTACAAATTTGTTCGTCTTTGGTGTGTGGAAGGAAACCTGGTGAAAACCCATGCAATTCATGGGGAGAACGTACAAATTCCATATAGACAGCACCCGTGGTCACGATCGAACCTGTGTCTCTGGCGCTGGAAGGCAGCAACTACTGTTGCATCACCGTGCCACCCCTCACACTCTGCACTCACACATTCCTTTATAAACCTGGATACATCCCAGTTTCCCGTTATTTTTTGGGTTACTGAAGTTTTGATTTGTGTTTCCCAAATTTATTTTTGTTTCATCAAGAATGGTAGCAATAAACCTTTAGACTTAATGGCCAAACCAAAAACAATTTGAACAGATTGACTCTGTTAAATAATCAGAGTTATACAGCACGGAATCAGGCCCTTAAGGCTCAACACGTCCATGCCAGTCAAGATCCCCATTTAAGGTAGTCCCATTTGCTCACATTTTGCTCATATCCTTCTAAACCTTTAAAATCCATGTACCTGTCTAAGCATTTTAAAAATGTTGTTAGTGTACTTTCTTCAACTACTTCCTCTGGCAGCTTGCTCCACACACCCACCTATGTGAAAGGTTTTCCCCTTTCAACTTAAACCTATGTCCTCTGGTTCTAGATTTCCCTACCCTGGATAAAAGACTCTGTGCATTCCCCCTATCTATCACCCTCACGATTCAATCTCCCCCATTACTTTATTCACAGTCAACATGGAAAAAAGCTGGTATCAATCAAAAAGCTGAACAATTATTCTGTGTTTCTAAAATGACTTTCTTGCTTGCTCTCTGGAACTAAAGGGTATTGTTGGTGGAACATTTTCATGGCTCAGTCATAAGTTCATAAGTTCTAGGAGCAGAATTGGCCCATTCGGCCTATCGAGACTACTCCCTCATTCAATCATGGCTGATTCACCTTTACCTCTCAACCCCATTCTCCTGCCTTCTCTGACACCCTGTCTATAATATTGCAGAATAACAAGACGACTTATCTACCTGTAAATTCACCATTGAATTATTAATTGTATCATTTACATATTAAGGAAGAATATGCTACCATTGAAGATTTGACCTGATAGAGTCAAAAGTTAAATGTGCTGTTCCTATTCTGAAACGAGCATCTACATGTTTAGTCAGTCGTTGCTTGTGCCATATCCATCGATGCCTGCAAACTATTCAGTAATTCAGGAATTCAGTGGGCAGCACAATGATGCAGCGGGTAGAGTTGCTGACTCACAGCGCCAGAGTGTAAATTGCCCCTAGTGTGTAGGATGCGAAAGTGTGATAACGTGGGTTGGACACGTTAGAGGCAGGAAACATGTTCCCAATGTTGGGGGAGTCCAGAACCAGGGGCCACAGTTTAAGAATAAGGGGTAGGCCATTTAGAACGGAGATGAGGAAAAACTTTTTCAGTCAGAGAGTTGTAAATCTGTGGAATCTCAGAAGGCAGTGAAGGCCAATTCTCTGAATGCATTCAAGAAAGAGCTAGATAGAGCTCTTAAGGATAGCGGAGTCAGGGGATATGGGGAGAAGGCAGGAACTGGGTACTGATTGAGAATGATCAGCCATGATCACATTGAATGGTGGTGCTGGCTCGAAGGCCGAATGGCCTACTCCTGCACCTATTGTCTATTGTCTATTGTCTAGTGTACAGGTGATCGATGGTCGGCATGGACTTATTGGATCAAAGGGCCTGTTTCCACGCCGTATCCCTCAACTAAACTTATCTTATTTTCTCCTGTCATTTGTTGCACGTTGTTATTTTAAGTCAAAAGTAAAGTACATCACATTTTTACTGGTGCCACCACTGCCACTGGCCTCTGAAACCAGGCTTTTGAGAAAACTGACTATATTGTCAAAAACATTAATGATCTTGCAACTACTTTTGAGGAGTGTTGATAGAGTAGAAAAGGTGCACCATTCAAAGTTCTTAGCTGTTGACATTTATTAATTCCCAATTTATGTTCCTATATTTTTGTGACCTACTGAAAATCCAGACTTTTATTTCAGTCAGAGCAGCTGGACATTTGTAATTGGCAACAAAGAGTTTTGGCTGCTGTACAGGAGACCTTTCTATGTTAGACACACATCAAGAGGACAACTTTTCATTTGAACATGAGGAAAAACCAGAGGGTAAGACCACAGTGGAACTGGAAAATAACACGGAAAAAGTTCATTCGACATTTAACATCAACGTTTAAGAACCATTTAGACAGATACAAGGAGAGGAAAGGTTTAGAGGGATATGGACCAAATGCAGTCAGGTGGGACCAATGTAGATGGGACATGTTGGTCAGCATGGACAAGTTGGGTCTAAGGGCCAGTTTCCATGCTGTATGACTCTATATTCATCAAGACCATTTTACCCATTCACTCATAAGATAATTCAATTGACCCATCAACATCATGGGTCTTGTTCAACCCTGAACATATTTGTGTGATGGAAGGTTGCTCCATGATCTGCAAGTGCTACTGCATGCATCGCCCTGGTGGCTTGACCTATTGAGTCATGCTGACCATCCATCACACGTTCACACTAGATCTGTAATATCCCACTTTCTCGTCCATTCTCTGCACACACGGGTTAATTTACAGCTAATTAACCTACAATCCCGCACGTCTTTGGGATGTGGACGGAAAAGGGAGCACCCGGAGGAAACTCACATGGTCACAGGGAAAACGTGCAAACTCCGCACAGGCAGCACCCGAGGTCAGGATCGAACCTGGGTCTCTGGCGCTGCAAAGCAACATCTCTATCAGCTGTGCCACCCAAAAATGCAGGCCTTACATTGCCACTTTACTTCAATAGCTCCCACCTTGTGTCACCTCTAAAGCATGAACTGCATGAAAAGCTGGCTCCGTGCCTTGAAATGTTGTCCTTTGCAACTGTTCCCTGTGTTGTTTCCGCAACGGTGCAAACTTTCAGATTAATTCTGAATGTGTCTCTGTACCTCACATCATCGAGTTAATCTCCCAAGGATCATAAATATTTCATGGCTGCTCTCAGGTAATTACAATATTGACAATTTGTTCTTAAGCGTCGACCTTTCGATCATGACCTGCAGTTTTTCAGAAGTACCTCTTCTCCTGTGCCTGTGGATTATTTTCATTACTGTTCCTCAGAAGACATTTTGTGAGAGTTATTAACACACTATTAACTGGGCACTAAAACTGCACTGTATGTAGAGGGAGTGTCTAAGGTAGCCCATGGTCCAATAGTTTAGTTTAGTTTAGTTTATTTATTAGTTCAGTTTAGTTTATCCTTTAGAAGGATGGGGGACCTCATTGAAACTTGCCGAATAGTGAAAGGCCTGGATAGAGTGAATGTGGAGAGGATGTTTCCACTAGTGGGAGAGTCTAAGATCCGAGGGCATACCCTCAGAATAAAAGGACGTACCTTTAGAAAGACGAGGTAGAATTTCTTCAGTCAGAGGGTGATGAATCTGTGAAATTCATTGTCACAGACGGCTGTGGAGGCCAAGTCATTAGATATTTTTGAGCCAGAGATTGACAGATTCTTGATTAGTAAGGATGTCAAGGGTCATGGGGAGAAGGAGGGAAAATGGGGTTGAGAGGGACAGATAGATCAGTCATGATTAAATGGCAGAGGAGATTTGATAGGCCGAGTGGCCTAATTCTGCTCCTATAATAAATGAACATGTACTGAGGTACAATGAAAAACTTTTGTTGCACGCTAACCAGTCAGTGGAAAGACTATACATATTTACATTCGAGCCATCCACAGTGTACAGAGACATGATGAAGGGATTAGCATTTAGTGCAAGATAAAGTCCAGTAATGGCCAATTTAAGATATTCCGAGTGTCTCCAATGAGGTAGATAATAGCTCAGGACAGCTCTCTAATTGTTGATAGGATGGTTCAGTTAACTGATAACAGCTGCGAAGAAACTGTCCCTGATTCTGGCGGTGTGTGTTTTCACACTTCTGTACCTCTTGCCTGATGGGCGAGGAAGGGAGAAGAGGGAGTGACCGGGGTGAGACCCTTCCTTGATTATGCTGGTAGCCTTGCGAGGAAATAGATCTGGGAACACACGGATCATCAGGCATAGGAAAGTTTACCACCATGAATGAGATGAAATTTTGAAGTTACCAGAGAAGAGAAGCTACCTGTTTAAAGAGGTATGTATCTAGCTATAAATTCATAGACTTGCCTGGCAATTGTCCAAATATAACAGAACAATCTGACAACATTAGTGGCAGGAGGCAGAGTTGGAAACTATCACATACAGCTGATGACAATTCCGAAGGGAAAAAAAAATTGCCCATTGACAGCTGGTGGCACTGTGACAGCACAGTGAACAGCTCCACCAACACAAGCCTGCTGAGATCTCCTCTGTCGGGCAAACCTTGCTTCACAGCTGTCACTGCTCCATGGTTGCATGAAGGTGCTGCTGCAAAAAACAAAATGAAAACAAAAACTATGGGCTTAAATTGGATGCACACAGAAAACTTCAATGCTCTGCAGCAGGTGAGGCTTAAAATGTCTGCTTCACCTTCCCAATTTGGGAAAGTTAATCAGCAAAATGGAAGATAAGAAGATTGCTATAATAATTCTCAAATACCGCAGTTCATTCAGAGATGCTGATTTACAACAAAAAAATCCACAAAGTGCTGGGATAGTTTAGTTTAGTTTAGTTTAGTTTAGAGATACAGCGTGGAAACAGGCCCTTCAGCCCATCATGCCGAACAGCGATTCCCGCACACTAACACTATCTTACACACTAGTGACAATTTACAGTCTTTACCAAAGCCAATTAACCTACAAACTTGTACATCTTTGGAGTGTGGGAGGAAACCTGTGCACCCTGGGCAAACCCACGCGGTCACTTGGCGAATGTACAAATACCGTACAGACAGCACCAAACCCGGGTCTCTGGCGCTGTCAGACAGTAACTCTACCGCTGTGCCACCATGCCACCCTAATCTATGCTACAGATGCTGCCTAATCCAATGAGTTACTTTAGCACTTTGTGTCTTTTCATCCAGAGACTGCATGCTTTTCACCAAATACCCTCTAGTTAGCAAAATAACGATGTTATTTCATTAAATGTTTCATGTTAGTGGCATGCTACAAGCACGTGGCATGATATCCAGTAAAATGCAGCCGGACGCACAAACATTGACTAACATGTCAAAGGAGTTTGTAGCAGGGGAAGTCTTTAAATAACAAGTGTCCAGTGGACAGAGTCTGTAAATAGCAAGGTAGACTGTGTAAGTAGCTAGTGTGCGGCAGATAGAGTTTGTAAATAGCGAGTATATGGTTTATGGGCTTTATAAATAGTTGGTGTATAAGGGATAGGGCCTGTAAATATTGAGTGTTTTGTGGTGGATTCTGTAAATGGCCAGTGAAAGTCTGTAAATATTGAATGTGTAGCAGGTGGAATTTGTGCAGTGAGTGCATAATAGTGAGTGCATGAGGGATGGGACCTATAACTAGGGATTGTGCAGTGGGTGGAGTCTGTGGCACCTGTAAGTAGCAAGTGTATCGCAGGAGGGGGGTCTGTAAATAAACTGTGTGCAGTGGGTATATGTCGAGTGTAGTGGGTAATATCTGCAAATAGTGAACCTATACAGCTCATGGCAAGACCCTTAACAGCATTGATGTGCAGAGGAATCTTGGAGTCCAAGTTCATAGGTCACTAAAGGTAGCAGCGCATATAGATAGGCTGATAAAGAATGAGTATGGTGTGCTTGCCCTCATTACTAGAGGCATTGAATATAAGATTCAGGAAGTCCAGAGGTAGCTCTATCAAAATTTGGTTGGGCCGCATTTGAAATATTACATGCAGTTCTGGTCGCCCCATTACAGGAAGGATGTGGAAGCGTTGGAGAGGGTGCAGAGGAGGTTTACCAGAATGGTGCCTGGATGAGAGGGTTTCACCAACCGGGAAATGTTGGACAGACTTGGATTGTTTTCTCTGGAACGTCAGAGGCTGAGGGGAGACCTTATAGAAGTAGAGGCAATTGTGAGAGGCATCGATAAGGTAGACAGTCAGAACCTTTTTCCCTGGGTCCAACACTAGAGGGCATAGCCTTGATAAGGCTGGTCCAGGATAAGTTGCTGATGATATTTAGTCCGAGGAACTTGAAGCATTCAACCATCTCTACTTCGGCACCATCAATATATACCGGGTATGTGTTAGCTGAAGTCAAAGCAGGGCGGTATGACACTATTAAATGTACAAACACTGTGAATCTATGATGAGTCCTTGCACAGATTTTGTTTTGTATATATTTTTAATTCTAAATAAAGTTTATTTTTGAATTTAAAAAAATCAAAGTATAGGCCATGAGAAAGTATGAAGATTTGTTTGCACTGTTTTTTTTGTATTTTAATTTTATTATGAATAAAATTTATTTTGGAAAACAAAGGTAGGCTTGGTCAAACAATGTGATCTGGCCCAGTATAAAGCAGATGAGGTACATCATTTGCTGGGTGTATCATGAACTGCAGAGGTCCATAAGCTGCAGAAGTCCATAATTAGAGACTATATAGTTAGCGGGATGTATTACACGCAGTGTATTATAGGCAAGGGGTGAAGCTTTGCAGGTCTATAGCAAGCGAGTGTCTAACATCAAATGCATTGTGGGCAGGGTGTATTACAAGTAAGGTTGTAAGCCCTCGAGGTGTTCACTCAAAGGGTGCATAGTGAGAGAGTGTATTCTGGGCAGGATATATTGTGGAAGGGTGAAAAGAAACATAAGTGTATTGCTTGAGAATGGTAGAGGAATGTCAATTAATTCCCTTGTTGTAGCATGACCCACTAACTTTACACTTTACTTTAGAGATACAGCATGAAAACAGGCCCTTTGGTCCACGGAGTCCGCGCTGACCAGCGATCACTCCATACACCAGCACTATCCTGCACACTAGGGACAGTTTACAATTTATCAAAGCCAATTAATGTACAATCCTTTACGTATTTGGTGTGGGAGCAATCTGGAGCCGCCGGAAAAAACTCACGCAGTCACAGCGAGAACATACAAGCTCAGTGCAGACAGCAACTGTGGTCAGGATTGAACACGCTGGCGCTGTAAGGCAGCAACTCTACCGCTGCACCACAGTGCTGCTCCCCTTAAGTTTACGCAGGAAAGGGGCAACTTTGCAAGAGCCTAAATGAATCCATATATTTAGTTGAGTTTAGTTTAGTTTAGAGATACAGAGTGGAAACAGGCCCTTCGGCCTATCGAGTCCGCACCGACCAGCATCCCCGCACATTAACATAATCCTGCACATACTAGGGACAATTTACAATTATACCAAGCCAATTAACCTACCAACCTGAATGTCTGGAATGTGGGAGGCAGCCGAAGATCTTAGAGAAAACCCATGCGGTCATGGGGGGAACGTATAAACTCCGTACAGACAGCACCCGTAGTCGGAATCTATCCCGGGTCTCTGGCGCTGCAAGTGCTGATAGGCAACAATTCTACCATTGTGTCACCGTGCTGTAGTTACTATTGGACTATGATCTGATTTTGTAGTACAATGATGATAGAAAGTTTCAGCGGGTCAGGCAGCATCTGTGGCGAGTGAACCTTTAATGTCACAGACCCTTTCTGATTATGTTTGATGACGGATCCCAGACCTGAAACATTAACTGTTTCTCTTTCCAGATATGATCCTGTCTGACCAGCTGAAGATTTCCAGCATTTCAGTTTTTATTTCAGATTTCCAGCATCTGTAAATTTCTGATTTCCATTTAACACCTGGTTTTTAACAAGCTTAAACCATGCAGTTTATCAGCCTAAATCACTGATAAACTTGCAATGTTTCATGGAACAGAAGGGCGGCACAGTGACATCGCTGGTAGAGCTGCTGATTCACAGCATCAGAGACTCGGGTTCCATCATGACCTCAGGTGGTATCAGTGTGTGCAGTTTACATGTTCTCCCAGTGACCATGTAGGTTTACTTTGGGTGCTTTTCTCCCACATCTCAAGACATGTGAGCTTGTAGGATAATTAGCCTCTGTAAATTGCCCCTAGTGTGTAGGACAGACACATGGATGTAGAAGTGAATCAGCTACCTTGTGCTTCTGTTTGCTGTTCCATCTCCTCCTTGCTGAGGTAAAAGATAATGTGGGCACAGTAATTGAGAGCAGCATGTCTGTGCTGGACAATAAGCAGCTAGTCCTCCTGTTCTAGATCACTATCCACCTTCTGAATGTTGATTGAGGGCAGCTTAGTGTTTGGTTTGATGCTGTGCATGGCTGCACTTTGCAGGGTGATGTTGGAGGGTGGCATCTATTGCTGTTCATAAAGCTGTGATCCACCAGGACCGGGCACTGGAACCGAATGGATAATTAGCCTCTGTAAATTGCCCCTAGTGTGTAGGCAGTGGACGTGAAAAGTAGGATAATATAGAACTGATGTGAACAGGTAAACAGTGGTCGGTGTGGAATCGTTGGGCTGAAGGGCCTGGTTCCATGCTCTAACCAAAGATAATTAACTTAAAATAGAGTTTCTATCGGGCTATGATTTGATTTTATAAAACAAAAATAATGGAAAGATTCAGCAGGTCAAGCAGCATCTGTGGGATGGGAACATTAAATTAACTTAATTCTTGCTATTGAGGGCGTGCAGCGTAGGTTTACTAGGTTAATTCCCGGAATGGCGGGACTATCATATGTTGAAAGACTGGAGCAACTAGGCTTGTATACACTGGAATTTAGAAGGATGAGAGGAGATCTTATCGAAATGTATAAGATTATTAAGGGGTTGGACATGTTAGAGGCAGGAAACATGTTCCCAATGTTGGGGGAGTCCAGAACAAGGGGCCACAGTTTAAGAATAAGGGGTAGGCCATTTAGAACTGAGATGAGGAAAAACTTTTTCAGTCAGAGAGGTGTGAATCTGTGGAATTCTCTGCCTCAGAAGGCAGTGGAGGCCAATTCTCTGAATGCATTCAAGAGAGAGCTGGATAGAGCTCTTAAGGATAGCGGAGTCATGGGGTATGGGGAGAAGGCAGGAATGGGGTACTGATTGAGAATGATCAGCCATGATCACATTGAATGGCGGTGCTGGCTCGAAGGGCCAAATGGCCTACTCCTGCACCTATAGTCTATTGTCTATTGTCTATTAATTTAGAATAATGTGTTCAGTTTTGAGCACTGTGTTATTGAATAGATGTTATCAAGCCAGATAGGTTGCAAAGAAAATTTACGAGGATGTTGCAGGACTCGAGGACCTGAGCTATAGGGAGAGGTTGAGCAGGCTAGGTCTCTAGGAGGATGAGGTGATCTTGTAGAGGTGTATAAAGTCATGAGAGGAATAGATTGGGCAGAGTAAGGGAGTCGTAAACCAGAGGTCATGGGTTTAAGGTGAGGGAGGAAAGATTTAATAGGAACCTGAGGGGTAATTTTATTACACAAAGGGTGGTGGATGCATGGAACAAGCTGCCAGAGGAGGTAGTTGAGGCAGGTACTATTGCAATGTTGAAGAAACATTTAGACAGGTATATGGATAGGATAGGTTTGGAGGGATATGGAGCAAACGCAGGCAGATGGGACTAGTGTAGAAGGGGCATGTTGGTCGATGTGGGCAAGTTGAGCTGAAGGGCCTGTTTCCACACTGTTTGACTCTATGACTATAAAAGATTATCTGGAGACAATGGGAAGGACTCACAGTCTCCATTAATGAATGTTCACTTTTTCTGCTCATTAGGAATCCAGAATGGCTGATTAGTCACGAACACTACTCTGGAGAGTTGTAAGATTGTCTATTATCTATGCATTTTCAGATTTCCAAGTATGTCACTTGGGACTGTCTCGGTCTTAATCCTTCACGTCTAGGCATTACATCTTAATCCCAAAGATGCAGTGCTTCCTTTTCTCCTTTATTTGTTTGCCTTATAGCGCCAGAGACCCGGGTTTGATTCTGACCATGCGTGCTGTCTGTAGAGAGTTTGTATGTCCTTTCTGTGACTGCGTAGGTTTTCTCAAGGTGCTCAGGTTTCATCCCACACTCCAAAGACATATAGGTTTGTAGGTAATTGGCTACTGCAAATTGTCCCTGGTGTGTAAAATAGTGTTAGTGTACGGGTTGATCGCTGGTCGGCGTGAATTCGATGGGTCAAAGAGCCTGTTTCCATGCTGTGTCTCTAAACTAAACAAAAAAATAAACTAAATCTGTCATACAACCGTCTCAAACTGATAAATGAAAATATCATCCCTTGTCAGCTGCAAGCATCCTCTGTAAAATTAGTTTTGTCAGTCTGATCACCAGCGTCAATCTATATCTAATAAACATCCATAATTCACTAAACTGGTGAGGTTGAAGATCACAATGTGTCAGCACTGGACCTGCTGCATTATACGAGGTTTATGCAACATTGTCACTCGTGATGGAAGGCTATAAAACCCACATCAAATTAGAGATGTAGCTAGCAGGATGGCCAGTCTAAATCCAGGTGCACCCAGTTGGGGGAAAGCTACTCTCACTACAGCCCGAGGGACAAGAATTGTGCTGCATTGTCCTTTTCATTTGGCACAAAGTGACAAAATAAACTATGATCTATGAATTGTCTTTGGTTGGTCTAAGGATTATGGGTTTTGTGCACTAGTATTGTGGTTATTCATTCATTGAATATTTTCTTTGTTTCTCTGTGCGTATTGCATAGTCTGTGTGTATTGCATTTACAAGCCTGTCATGCTGCTGCGAGTAAGAATTTCAATTTTCCACTGTCGGTATATTTGACATATAAACACTCTTGACTCTTATTCAGCTCCCAATCATGAGGGAGGGTACATTTCTGGAAGTGCATCCTACAACCTGAGGGGGAAAAAATTAGAACTGGGGACTAGATACTTAATTGAATTCTTAAAGATATATTCACACTGATATATTTAGTCTGAAGAAGGGTCTCGACCCGAAAAGTCACCCAATCCTTCTCTCCTGAGATGCTGCCTGACCCGCTGAGTTACTCCAGCATTTTGTGATATATTCACTCTCATTCTTTTCCTTTCATCAGCAATCTTCCTTCACTGAATAAAGAGTAGAACGTGCATCTTCGAGATCTTTGGGTTCAAACTTCAGCTTCAGCTTGGATTTCAGATCATTTGGAATTATCAAATAAGTCAATTATCAATTGCAACAGCTCATGCTGCCTCGGCAAGATCAATACTCTCACATCAGGCAAAAGGTATAGAAATGTGAAAATACACACCTCCAGATTCAGGGAGTTTCTTCCCAGCTGTTATCAGGCAACTGAACCATCCGACTAACAACTAGAGGGCAGTACTGAGCTACTATTTGCCTCATTGGAGACCCTTGGACTATTTTTGATCAGACTTTACTGGACTTTATCTTGCACTGACCCTTATTCACATTATTCCCATTATCATGTGCCTGCACACTGTGGATTGCTCGATTGTAATCATGCATTGTCTTTCCGCTGACTGGTTAGCATGCAACAAATGCTTTTCGCTGTACCTCGGTATAGGTGACAATAAACTAAACTCAACTCAATCAAGGCGCTATTGCAGTAAATCAAAGCAATTGGTGTTGGTCATTTACACCAAGTGGGAGGCAGAGTGTGAGATGAGGTAAGTCCCAAAGTCCCAAGGTGTCCCAAATAATTGGTTGTGGTAATGAAAACAGTGGGGTGGGATGGGGTGGGGATGGTGTGTCCCAGCTCGTTGGTTGGGTACATGCAGAATAATAACATGAGTGTAAAAACTGCTATGATTTAGAATCATGGAGTCATACAGCACAGAAACAGGCCCTTCTTGCCCATGCTGACCAAGATGCCCAATCTAAGCTAGTCGTGTTTGCCCGCTTTTAAATACCGTTATAGTACTACCTCTTCTAGCAGCTTTTCCATGCACCTATACCCATTTGAGTTAAAAAGGGTCCCGACCCGAAACGACACCTATTCATGTTCTCCAGAGATGCTGCTTGACCTGCTTCATTACTCCCATTTACCTGTATTAGGCCCATGTCCCTCTAAACCTTCCCGATCCATGTACCTGTCCAAATGTCTTTTAAATATTGTCTTTGTACCTGCCTCAATTACCTTTTTGAGCAGCTCATTCTATCTTCCCACCATCCTCTGAGTGAAAAAGTTGCTTCTTGGGTTCCTATTAAATCTTTCCCCTCTCATCTTAAACCTATCCCCTGGTTTTTGATTCCTCCTTACCCTGAGTAAAAGACTTTGTGCATTCACCCTATTTATTCCCCATGATTTTATACACCTCTATAAGATCATTGCTTAACCTCCTGTGCTCCAAGCAATAAAGTCCAATCATGCCTAACCTCTCCCTGCAGCTCTGGCCCTTGAGTCCTGGCAGTTGCTAAATGGCTGAGAAGATCGTGGCAGAGGTGCATACTCAGGGACATCAAAATGATAAAATTGAAAGCAGATACACAACAGAAATTGGACATTATTTTTAACAAGCTGCAATACATCCGTGCAACAGATTCTATTAGAAATTAATTATAGTGGTGTTGATTAACTCATTTTACAAAGATCCACATAACTAACCAGTACTAAGAACACAATTATAGGCATGAAGGAACAAACACCATGTCTCTGTGCTGTCTCAGTGCCTCATCCGCAGGGGTGCAGTGCTGCTGGAATTCACCGGAGCGCCGCTCCGGCACCTCTGTAAAAAAATGCCAAAGTAAACAGCGAAGAATTTTAACTAGCGGGGAATTTAACAGTGGCCGCTCCAGCACCAGTGACAGCTCCGGCACCTAAAACATTAGCACTGCAACACTGCTCATCCGGATAAGGCAGAGAGGAGCAGAGCAACGCAGACACAGAACCTAACCTATATTCTTCGTTTTCAGCTCGGGGAGCAAGGCAAGTTAAGGAAATATAATGGTCCTGTGTAACCCAAGTAGCATCTAGACATTCAGCTGTATTGTGTTTCTTATCAAACGTAATTATATTGGCTAACACAAAAAGCTGGAGTAACTAATTTTGCTCTCCAACCTCCCGTGTGGTACCTTATCAAAGGCTTTCTGAAGGTCTAGATGCACTACATCCACTGGCTCTCCTTTCATCCATTTTACTTGTCACATCCTTAAAAAATTCCAGAAGATTAGTCAAGCAGGATTTCCCCTTCATAAATCCATGCTGACTTGGACCAATCCTTTTACCGCTCTCCAAATGCGCTGAATGGTAGATATGCAATGCATGGAAGATATGCAAAATATTCACCCTTTTCAACTAGACCGTATCTTTCCTATAGTGCGGTGACCAGAACTGCACACAATAGTCCAAGTGCAGCCTGATCAATTGTTTTCCCATCTGTTTGCTCTGTCCACTGCTGATAATTGCAAGGGTCTCACTCTAATAAGATGGTACACTGAGCATCTCTTCTTGGATTTGTGTGGAAACCAGACCCTGTTTTCAAAACAATAATCAACAATGCAAACTGGGCAGCAGAGGTTTCATTCAGTGCATGACGGGGCTTTTTGCTTGAGCTTGTGTACAGGCAGCTTCAGTCAGTGATGCTTGGTGATCAGGCAGATATGACCATCAACAAAAGTGCCAAGGAAAGATTCTAATGGTAGCGCCAGAAGCACTTGGCGGACATTGATGACAGCTCTCACAAGCGTGCAACTGCAATTTAAACACCAGCCTCCGGCAGCAGTACCGCACCCATGGAGGTGTGAAGTGAGCAGTCTATTAATGTGCCATAAAACCAGCAAGCCTTTGGCATTTAAAATCCATCATTGACGTCACTTAAGAAAGTGCTATTCCCTTTTGGCAGCCAAAAGCTTATGTTGGTTTAGTTTAGCATCGAGATACGGCGTGGAAACAGGCCCTTCGGCCAACCGAGACCGCACCAACGATCACCCGTACATTAGTTCTATGTTATCCCAGTTACGAGCAATTTCACAGAAGCCAATTAACCCACAAATCTGCACGTGTTCGGAATTTGGGAGGAAACCAGAGCACCTGGAGAAAACCCACGGGGTCACAGGGAGAACGTAGAAACTCCATACAGACAGCACCCATAGTTAGGATCTAACCAAGGTCTCTGGCACTGTAAAGCAGCCACTGTGCCACTGTTATTAGGCTCTTGCATGGTCATAGAGTCATAGAGTCATAGAGATTTATAGAGTGATACAGTGTGGAAACAGGTCCTTCGGCCCAACTTACCCACACCGGCCAACATGTCCCAGCTACACTAGTCCTACATGCCTGTGCTTAGTCCATATCCCTCCAAACCTGTCCTATCCATGGTCCTTCCATAAGTTATACTGCCTGATTCACCTCTACCCCATTGCTGACATTGGACTTTATCAATGGAAATGGTGCACTACAACGTGGAGAACTATATTCAACACTCTGAGCCTTCCCCTTTGCTCTATCTATTGTATTTGTGTTTGACTTGATTGTTTATGTGTGGTATGTCTGATCTATTTGGAAAGCATGCAAATCAAAGCTTTTGACTGTACCTTGGTACATATGATAATAATAAACCTAAACTTAACCAAAAAATTGATTGTATTTATGTACGGTATATCTGATCAGTGGAAGAGCATGCAAAACAAAGCTTTTCACTGTCTGTACCTCAGTTCATGTGACATTAATAAACCTAAACCTAAAGCTCAAAAAACCATTTGTATCTATGTATGGTACATCTGATCTGTTTGGATAGCAAGCAAAACAAAGCTTCTCACTGTACCTCAGTACATGTGACATTAATAGACCTAAATCTAAATCTAAATTTACCACAGAGGAGAAATTAATGGTGCAAATTATATAAAACATAAGTTCATTTGTTTGAAATAAAGGACAGAAGGTCGGCAGTGTCTCAGGTATAGTCGAGATTAACTGATTTGGAAATGTCAAATACAGGGTGCTTGTTCCAGGGTTGGTGGAGCAGCAGCAAAGTTGCTGCCTTACAGCACCAGAGACCCAGCTTCCATCCTGATCACGGCTGCAGTCTGTACGGAGTTTATATGTTCTCCCCATGACCTGCGTGGGTTTTCTCCGGGAGCTCCAGTTTCCTCACACATTCCAAAGACATACAGGTTTGTATGCTAATTGGCTTCGGTAAAATTGTAATTTGTCCCTAGTGTGTGTAGGATCGTGTATGTGTTCTGGGATCGATCGCTGGTCAGCACAAACTCAGTGGGCCAAAGGGCCTGTTTCCACACTGTATTTCTAAAACCATAAAACTAAAACATAAATTATATTGTATGTTGCTGGGTTAATCATCTCTGCAACCCAGCGGTGTGGAATTAAGTGCTCATTATCATTCAATGTGGGGCTATTCAAAGTAAAAGCTCATCATTATTTATGGACTCATGGCTTTATGGTCAATTAATTGAGTGGATGGGTATCCAAGGATCTTTGTAAAAGGTGCTGTCAAATACCCAAACGTGATCTGTGCCGGGGTGTTAAAGATGAAAACCGTTCCTTTGATTTTAAAGGGACTTGGTTTAGCTTAGTTTAGAGATACTGTGTGGAAACAAGCCCAACGGCCCACTGAGACTGAGCCGACCAGCGATCATCCGTACACTAGTTCTATCCTACACACTAGGCATCATTTGCAGAAGCCAATTAACCTATAAACCTGCATGTCTTTTGAATGTGAGAGGAAACCGGAGCACCTGAAGAAAACCCACATGGTCACAGGGAGAACGTAAAAACCACGTACAGACAGCACCCAAAGTCAGGATTGAACCCAGGTCTCTGACACTGTAAAGGGCCTGTCCCACTTAGGCAATTTTTTAGGTGATTGCCGGCGATTGTCATAGTCGTAGCAGATCGCCAAAATTTTCTTTTACCCTACGACAATGACCACGACAATGCCGAGTCAGGTCGAGATTACACCGTCTTCGGAAACATCGCAAAATTCCCACGCTTATCAATACTTCTCCGGCATCCTAATTTTCGCTAAATTCACTGACGTCTGTAATTACTTGAGAGTTTTGAAATATAACATCTTGCCCGAGTTACTTGAAAACCAAGCTTTTGGTTGGTAACAAGGCATAAACTGGTTGACTTCCAGTTTACTAATAGCAGTGTTAAGAAATTTAATTTTAAACGTGGTTAAATGGATTTTTGTGCGGAGTGTGGGCATTCTTTGAAAATGTACGGGAGATGCATATCTGGTTTCTGGGTTGCATATCTGGGTTGGGGGCCTACTTTAAATGTAATCGCTGATGGCCATAAACATCGCGAAAATTCCCACGCTTACCTGACCGTCAAACTGTCGCCTCCAATCTACCTGTCAAATGTCCTGACGGTAAATAAATTGGTTAAACACAAGTATTTTATGGTATCTTCAAATGACTTTACTTAATTTAATATTACGTGCTTCTAAATGCATCTAAGAGAACCTAGCAAACCTGGGGACAGCATGCGACAGCGCCCGCAATAAGCAACGATACCAGGCGACAAGCCAGCTGTCGCCGAGAAATTTCAATCCGACTGATTTCTCAGCGACCCGCTGAGATCCACTACGATTCTTTGAAGACTCCTCACGATCATGCCCGCGACACCCCGGCGAACTGTCGGCGACAGCCTAGTCGCCCGCAGTCGCCTTAAAATTGCCTAAGTGGGACAGGCCCTTAAGGCAGCAACTTTACTGCTGCGCTACTGTGCTGCCCTTCAGAAGCCATTCTAGAACCATAGTATGCCTTTGACATGCAGTAGCAGTCTTAGTTAGCACCTGGTGGTAAACCACCCTCATTTTAAACAGCCCAGTGAGTTTTGGTAGGCTGCTCCACATCTCCAGGATGCTCACCAGTGAAGTTATTATTGGCTTCAATCTGCAGTGTTACTGGCAGCTGGTCCTTTGGTACATCCTGTGAGGAGCAGATTGGGAATGACAAGAGCCTTTGCTCTTTCTGACTCCCTGGCAGGATTTTAATAAGCACACACATTTCGGCAACCTAACTTGTCAGTGACAGGGAGAACTGGAGAGAGAGATAGCTATTCAGGAATCCAACGGTGTTCCACTTACTGCTGCCAAGTTATTAAAATGGAATCTTGGAACAAAAGAACATGAGAAACAGGAGAAGATCACCTCAGCCTCTTTAATATACCCTACCATTCTTTCAGATCCTTTCAGATCTGATTTAGCCTCATCTACATTTGGCTGATCTGATTTAGCCTCATCTACATTTCTAGGCTCCTCGTGAAGTCCACGCGACAAAATGTACCTCGGTACATGTGACAATAAACTCAAAGTCCAGTGTGAAGGCCCAGTCCTGCTGGGAATTGCTTCTGGAATGCTCTGTAAGGCGAGCCACCTTGCAAAACCTTATCAGAGGCCTTGCTAAAGTCCACAGAAACAACGGCCACTGCTTTGCCCTCATCAATCCAATTGAAGATTGGATTAATGAGCCAGGTCACTTGAAGCTGAGCAACAAACCTGGACACAAAATAGACATAGATTTTTTAATATTAAAGAAACAGGAAACAGGGAGCTAGTGCAGGAAACAGAGCAGAGACAAAGCATAGCCGATAGCGAAAAAGGTGAAGGTAGTGAAGATAGATGCTGCTTCAAGAGGTCAAGCTGCTTCAATAGGCCTGGATTGGACGCAGCCTGCAGTGACATGGAGCAGCAGTGGAAGACACCAACAACTTCGCTTGGCCAGGCCGACCCTGCAACGCCGCCAGGACAACAAGCCTTCATGGCCAAGTTAAGAACTACATTTATAACAACTTTCTGACTTGAATCTTGAAAAATGGACGACAAAACATGGCGACTCATATATTATCTCAGTGTACTATTCCCATACACTTGTACTTAACTACGCTTACGTATCGTAATATTTTTTTTACTGAACTGTATGCAAAAAAGGCATTTAATTGTACCTTCATACATGTGACTATAAAGCACCATTGAACCATTGAAAGTGACAGTGAAGTATGAAGGTTAGTCTCAATCTATTGAATGATGGACCAGGCACAGGGAGGTGACTGGCATAATCGAGCATCTACTTCCTGTGTTCATGATGAGATCCCTGCACAGGAGATTCCTGGTTTTCTGGCCTATTTGAGACTGGGAAGATGATGGATCTTTTACAGAATCAACATACAGTAGCAGCATATAGTTCAGAGGAAACTTTTCCACCCATTGTGCTGGTGCTGCCTTATTTCAGACATTCATCCAATTAGCTCCACTTCTCTGCTCATTTCCCACAGCTCTGCTTAGTATTTATGCAATTCCCTTTGGAAAGTTACTGCTTGATCTACTTCCACTGATCTACTGGGAGGTGCTTTCCAAATCATACGACCACAAGCCATAGAAAACATTTCTCTCATCTCAGCTCTGGCTCTTATAACGATAACCTCTAGTTACCAATCCTTCTGTTATTGGAAACAGTTTCTTATTTATCACAACAAGCCTCTGTTCAATCACCCTTTACCCTCCTTTGCAGTTAGTGGAACAAACACAACACTTTATGGAGGAAAAAAAGCCTCACCCTCTAATCAAGGAGAAAAGAATGCCCTGACTTGCCTCCGCATAGGTACAGGGCCGAAAGCATCCAACAAGGTCATTTGTAAATCTATTTCTCAAAGAGGATTAGAGTCATATAGCACGGAATCAGACCCATCAATCCAAATCGTCTATGCCGACCAAGATGCCCCATCTAAGCGTATCCTATTTACCTGCATTTGGTCCATATCCCCCTCAGCCTTTCCTGTCCATGTACCTGTGGAAATGTCTTTTAAATGTATTTATTGTACCTGCCTCAACTACCTCCTCTGGCAAGTCGTTCCTTATGCCCACCACCCTCTGAATGAATAAGTTACCCCAGGTTCTTATTAGGTCTTTCCGCTCTCACCTTAAATCTATGTTCTCTGGTTCTTGATTCCGCTACTCTCAAGTCAAGTCAAGTCAAGTTTATTTGTCACATGCACATAAATGTGCAGTGAAATGAAAGATTACCCACAGTCCAACAACAAGAGCAATAAAAATAAGACTATGTGCATTCATTCACCCTATCTATTCCCCTCATGATTTTAAACAGTTTTATAGCATCACCCTTTGGACCCCTGCACCCAAAGTAATAAAGTCCTAGCTTGCCCTATCTCAACATAGCTCAGGCCCTCGAGTCCTGGCAGCATTCTCGTAAATTAGCATTGTTCTGCATGACATATAAGGAAACCATTCATCTCACCTGTCGGAAGGAAGGTACAGAAGCTTGGAAGTGGCCACCGCAAATTCAGGGACAGTTACCTCTCCTCTGTCATCAGGCTTCTTAACAGCCCTTCCATAAGCTAGGATACTGTCCAATTCCTCATCTAAGCTCATACTATTTGGCCCCGATCCTTCTCAACCTTTTCAATCCATTTAAATGTCCGTGTCTTTTAATGCTGTTATAGTACCTGCCACAACTACCGCCTCAGGCAGCTTATTCCACATACACGCTCTGAGTGAAACGTCATCACTTAGATTCCTTTTAAATCTTGCCCGTCTCACTTTAAACCTGTGTGCTCCAGTACGTTATTGTATCCTCGGTAAAAGACTGTGCATTCAATTGTCCCATTCATCTATTTCAGTGAATTAAAGCAAAAACAGCAGGTGGACCATTATTAAAAATTTGGTTATAGGTTGTTTACAGTGTAGGTGCATTTAAATGAATCCGAAAAGTGATGATTGACCTACTATGTATATCCTTCTACAAAGCAATCCAAAGAAACCTTATCCCTTTAGACTTTAGAGACAAACCAGGAAACAGGCCCAGTGAGTCCATGCCGAGCAGCGATCACCCCCGTACACTAGCACCACCCTACATACCAGGGACAATTTATAATTTTTCCAAAGCCAATTAACAAATTTACCAAAGCCAATTAAACTACAAACCTGTACGTCTTTGGAGTGTAGGAGAAAACCGGAGCACCCGGCCAAAACCCACGCAGTCATAGAGAGAACATACAAACTCCGTACAGACAGCACCTGTAGTCAGGATCGAAATCTGTCCTCTCGCAATGTAAGTACAGCAATTCCACCGCTGTACCACTGTGCCGCCCTTAAAGATCTCCCCTTTGCAGATGTTGGTTGACATTGAAAAATGATCTTAGAATACAACCATCAGAGTAATTGGCACTAGCACTATTTCCCTGGAAGTCCCTGAAATGCTGGTGGATATCATATGGGGACAAAATACTTGTGAATGCTTCCCTTACCCTTATTGTGTCTGATACCTATTGTGGAACTGCCCTTATCTGAGATTTGTTTAGTTTAGTTTAGAGATACAACGCAGAAACAGGCCCTTTGGCCTACTGAGTCCACCCCGACCAGTGATCCCTGTACACTGGCACTATCCTACAGACTAGCGACCATTTAGAATTTTTGCTGAAGCCAAATTAACCTATCAACCTGTACATGATTGGAGTGTGGGCGGAAACTGGAGCACCCGGAGAAAACTCACAGAGTCACAGGGGGAATGTACAAACTCCGTACAGACAGCACCCGTAGTCAGGATCGAACCCGGGTCATTGGCGCTCTAAAGCAGCAACTCTACCGCTGCGCCACCGTGCCGCCTCCAATGATTGATTGCATCCCCAATCGTGACAAGGTCAAAATACTGAGGAATGGAAGATTGATTTTTGATTGTGTTTACCTTGGCACATAACTTTCTGGAATGAAGACGATGCTCAAATGAATCCGCTCTGAATGAAACTGTCAGAAGTAAGTATTTCTAAATTTATGTCTAGGCAAGCTGTCAAACGCATAAAGCTGTTACTTATGATTTATATTAAAGAAGATTTCTGATTTTATAAGAGGTAGACCAAGGTCAATCCACAGGTGTCACCAGTAATTTGATGTGAGTTCTTCTTTCTGAGCTGTTTGTGTACAACAAGAGGTGATGAATATCTGTATTATTCTACAATACTGTATAGCAATCCAGATCCCAGCTCAGTCAACAGGGAAGCCAACAGTGTAATCATAGCACATTGTGGCATTACAGAAGATCTTGCTGACTTAAACACATGAACTTTAGTTTAATAGACAATAGACAATAGACAATAGGTGCAGGAGTAGGCCATTCGGCCCTCCGAGCCAGCACCGCCATTCAATGTGATCATGGCTGATCATTCACAATCAGTACCCCGTTCCTGGCTTCTCCCCATACCCCCTGACTCCGCTATTTTTAAGAGCTCTATCTAGCTCTCTCTTGAAGGCATCCAGAGAATTGGCCTCCACTGCCTTCTGAGGCAGAGAATTCCACAGATTTACAACTCTCTGACTGAAAAAGTTTTTCCTCATCTCTGTTCTAAATGGCCTACCCCTTATTCTTAAACTGTGGCCTCTGGTTCTGGACTCCCCCAACATTGGGAACATGTTTCCTGCCTCTAATTTGCCCAATCCCTTAATAATCTTATATGTTTCTATAAGATCCCCTCTCATCCTTCTAAATTCCAGCGTATACAAGCCTAGTCGCTCCAGTCTTTCAACATATGACAGTCCCGCCATTCTGGGAAATAACCTAGTGAACCTCAATAGCAAGAATATCCTTCCTCAAATTTGGAGACCAAAACTGCACACAGTACTCCAGGTGTGGTCTCACTCGGGCCCTGTACAACTGCAGAAGGACCTCTTTGCTCCTATACTCAACTACTCTTGTCATAAAGGCCAACATGCCATTAGCTTTCTTCACTGCCCGCTGTACCTGCATGCTAACTTTAAGTGACTGATGAACCCAGACTGACACCCAGATCTCTTTGTACTTACCCATTTCCTAACTTGACACCATTCAGATAATAATCTGCCTTGCTGTTCTTTCCACCATTCACACAACCTGTCCAAGTCACCCTGCATTCTCATAGCATCCTCCTCACAGTTTACACTGCCACCCAGCTTTGTGTCATCCGCAAATTTGCTAATATTACTTTTAATCCCTACATCTAAGTCATTAATGTATATTGTAAATAGCTGGGGTCCCAGCACCGGCCTTGCGGTACCCCACTAGTCACTGCTTGCCATTCTGAAAGGGACCCGTTAATCCCTACTCTTTGTTTCCTGTCTGCCAACCAATTTTCTATCCATGTCAGCACCCTACCCCCAATACCATGTGCTCTAATCTTGCCCACTAATCTCCTATGTGGGACCTTATCAAAGGCTTTCTGAAAGTCCAGGTACACTACATCCACTGGCTCTCCCCTGTCCATTTTCCTAGTTTCATTCTCAAAAAATTCCAAAAGATTAGTCAAGCATGATTTCCCCTTCATAAATCCATGCTGACTCGGAACGATCCTGTTACCGCTATCCAAATGTTCCGCAATTTCTTCTTTTATAATAGTTTCGTTTCGTTTATTGTCACGTGAACCGACGCACAGTGAAAAGCTTTGTTGCGAGCTATCCAGTCAGCAGAAAGACTACATGATTACAATCAGGCCGTCCACTGTGTACAGATACAGGATAAAGGGAATAATATTTAGTGCAAGATAAAGTCTAGTAAATCCGATTAAAGATTGTCCGTGGGCTTGCAATGGGGCAGATGGTAAGTCAGGACCACTCTCTAGTTGGTGATAGGACAGTTATGACAATAAGTCATAGCAGCAGCATTAGGCCAGTTGGCCATCAGGTCTACTCTGCCATTCAATCATGGCTGATCTATCATTCTCTCTCAGCCCCATTCTCCTGCCTTTGCCCCGTAACCTTTGACACTCTTACACACACAATTACGCAGAAACACATACACGCACATAGAGAAAAAACACATACAAACACACATATAAACTAACACACAAACTCAGTGTTACCTCACTTTCTTATCCACTCTCTATACAGAAGGAGCAATTTACAGAGGCCAATTAATATTTATCCTTAAATCTTTAACATTCTGAAGCATCGCCCATTTTGGTTTGCCACATTACTTATGTTCTTGATGGAGTAGACACAGAAGGTGGGTTCAAGTGGAGGAATCCAAAACTATGGGTTATGAAAATAGAATATCAAAGAAGGAATTCTAGGGAAAGCTCTCCGAGCAGAGTTTTGCAGAACCTATGACCACGAGGAGGAGTTGTTATGGATAGATATATGTTTGTGAGGGAAAGCAGGCAAGAAATAGAGGAATTTATTCATATGAAGTGTAAACGCTGGTATAGAACAGAGGCTAACCTCTGCCCTTTAAACGTTGTGTAATTTTTTTGTACACTATTTCAATGGCAGTAATAGCATGTTTAAAGTACACAGATTAATCCTGCTGCTAAAATGTCAGGGAGGGGTTAGACCACCAATGATGTAACCATGTTGCACCTTGATTTTTAGTTTCTTGATTAGGTTTTTAATTAGTACGGGTGTCAGGGGTTATGGGGAGAAGGCAGGAGAATGGGGTTGGAAGGGAAAAATAGATCGGCCATGATTGAATGGCAGAGTAGACTTGATGGGCCGAATGGCCTTATTCTGCTCCGATGACTTATGAACTTATGAAAAGCAGGGAAGACCCTGCCCATCATTTCTCCTCACACCAGTACCAACAATGAAAGGTCTGTGTCACTATTCAATTTACCAAAAGTTGTCTGTTATATTTTCACACTCTGAAGTCCAACATAGTTCACTAAATGAGGTTATGAGATACAATTTAAATGAAAGTCTCTTTTTGACCCTAATGTGTAAGTGGTCAGAATACGTACATTCCTTCATATCTTGAACGTTGCTTTTCATAAATTGTACTGTGCATCATAATAAATATACTTTCAGTTCAAACCTGGAGGCAGCATCGAGTGGCTCCAGCAATGGCTGCCTCGCTAACAGTCTGTCTGTCTGTCTCTTCCTTCTTTGTATAGTATGTGTTAAATGTATGTTTTTAGTGTTCTTTAGCTTGTTTTATGTTGGGGGAGGGGGGTTGGGGGAAACTTTTTCTAATCTCTTACCTCGACTGAGATGTGATTTTTTCCCGTATCATATCTCCGTCCGCACTGCGGCCTAATATCGAGGAGTTGGCAGCCTTTGCTGGAGACCACCTTTTGAGAGCTCCACTGCAGGGAGCCTATGGGACTTTAACATCGCGGAGCCCGCGATCACTTTGCCAAGGATCGACCTCGGAGCTTCAACTGTGGGTGCTTGTGGACTTTAACATCACGGAGCTCGCGGTCTCTGGTCAGAGACCGACTTCGGGAACTCCAAGCTGCGGGAGCTTCGACCGCCCTGAAGCAGGAGTTTTGATCGCCCCGATGTGGGAGTTTCAATCGCCCTGACACGGGAACTTCGATCGCCCCGACATGAGAGCTTCGACCGCCGGCTGTGGGAGCTTCGATCGCTGGCTGTGGGAGCTTCGATCGCTGGCTGTGGGAGCTTCGATCGCCCTGACCGCGGGAGGTTCGACCGCTGGCTGTGGGAGCTTCGATCGGTCCGACCGTGGGAGAATAAAGAGGAAGGAGATTGGACTTTTTTGCCTTCCATCACAGTGAGGAATGTGGGGAATCCGCTGTGGTGGATGTTTATGTTAACTTTATGCAGTTGTGTGTCTTGTTGCTTTTTTTTTCGTATGCCTGTATGGTAATTCGCATATCACTGCACCTTACCTCTCATCACACTCACAACTCTGCACCTCTCTCTCACCACCAAGCAAACCTTCACCTCCTATTGACTCACATCGTTCATACAATTTGAGGAGAAGGAAGTCACAAAATCACTGTAGACAGCAATACCCACCAACCAATCCTCCCACCAATACTTCACCCACCAACCCTCTTTCACAGTTCCCCCTTCTATTGTATTCGATATATTCTTTTGAGACATCAGCCACACTCCATTCCCTGCTTTGTTTTCATACTAATCAATACCATTTTTTTTGTTGAAACAAAGAACTGCAAGTGTTGGTTCACACAAAAGAACACAAAGTGCTGGAGTAACTCAGCAGGAAAGGCAGCATCTCTGGTGAATATGGATAGATGACGTTTTGAGACGTTTCCGGTCTGAAGAAGGGTCCCGACCTGAAATGTTACCCATTCCTTCTCTCCTGAGATGTTGCCTGACCCGCTGAGTTACTCCAGCATTTGTGTGTACCTTCGATTTAAACCAGCATCTGCAATTTTTTTTCCTATCCTTTTCAGAGATGTTGCCTGACTCGCTGAGTTACTCCAGCATTTTGTGACATTTATTTGTTCCTGCAGTTCCAATTTTGGATGTTGCAGGAAGAGGAGTGTCGTAACAAAATATCAGGCGCAGTCAACACTGACAGAGTGTGCATCACTTGTGCACTGCGTTTCAAAGCTCAGCCATAGAAAGAGTCACTAACTGCAATAGAAAGGCCCCTGATGTTCTTCCTCAATGACAGCATGTCTTCCATCCCACCACCGGGTGCCAGTGACCTTTCATTTTCAAGTCACAGCGACCATGCTGAGAAGTTGCAGTCTCTGGCCAGACGCCAGAGTTCTGGGCTCGTAGCTTAACACAGCCACGGGAGGCCTAGTCGCACTTCCAGATCCCATTCTGGCGCCAGTGGGGGGAAGAAAATAAATATTTCTATTGAAGCCGGTGAAACTGAAGTTAAGCAACAAAATATATAACAGAGAATTATTGTGCGGATGAAATGTTGCCCCAGTATTTCAATGAGAGTCATCGAGTCATCCAGCACGGAAACAGGACCTTCAGCCCAACTCGTCCCTGCTGACTGAAATGTCCCATCTAAGCTAGTCCCATTTGCCCATGTTAGGCCCATGTCCCTCCAAACCTTTCCTATCCATTTACCTGTCTTTTAGTGTTGTTTAGTGCCTCAGCTACTTTTTCTGGCAGCTCATTCCATATACCCATCACCCATTTCAGTGTGAAATAAAGTCCTAGTCTGCCCAATCTCTTCCTAACGGAAGTTAGAAATCTGTGCGACACATCAAGGGATACAAGAACAGTCAGCACCTCTGAAGGAGGAAATTAATGGAATAAAGTCAGAGCAGATAAAGGTACAGATAAATGAGTCATGACTGGTGCAATGAATCTGGGTGAGACCTGTTTGCTTGCAGTCATTGGTTAGATACTAGCTGAACATTATGATATTTCTTGCCCAGAGTAGGGAGATTAAGAACCAAAGGGCATATATTTAAAGTGAGTGGGTAAAGATTTAATAAGAACCTAAGGGGGATCTTTTTTACACAAAGGATAGTGGGGGTATGGAATGAGCTGCCGGAGGAGATAGTTGAGGCAGGTACTCTGGCAATGTTTAAGAAATATTTAGACAGGTACATGGATAGGATAGCTTTAGAGGGATACAGGCCAAATGCAGGCAGGTGGGACTAGTGTAGATGGAACATGTTGGTCGGTGTGGGAAAGTTGGGCCAAAGGACCTGACTATATCTATAATCCCTATAGACAAAGATCCCAGGTGCAGGAGCACACAAAGTGTACAACCTGTAAAATGCAAGGTAAGAGGAAGGCTGTAATGCAGACAAAACCTAGTGCTCAGCTGTCCTACGCTGCTCTTCCAGTGGGGGAAAGTGATCCATATGTTCCATTGGAACCGAGTATTGGTTGGCTCCCTGACACATTCATGCACAACAAACCACAAGATGATGCAGGTATCACCTACAATAACCCTTGGAGTAAAGATCAAGGGCGGAGAGTCGTACAACACAGAAACAGGCCCTTCAGCCCAAATTGTCCATGCTGACCATAATAGACAATAGACAATAGACAATAGACAATAGACAATAGGTGCAGGAGTAGGCCATTCGGCCCTTCGAGCCAGCACCGCCATTCAATGTGATCATACCATCTGTACCCCGTTCCTGCCTTCTCCCCATACCCCCTGACTCCGCTATCCTTAAGAGCTCTATCTAGCTCTCTCTTGAATGTATTCAGAGAATTGGCCTCCACTGCCTTCTGAGGCAGAGAATTCCACAGATTCACAACTCTCTGACTAAAAAAGTTTTTCCTCATCTCCGTTCTAAATGGCCTACCCCTTATTCTTAAACTGTGGCCCCTGGTTCTGGACTCCCCCAACATTGGGAACATGTTTCCTGCCTCTAACATATCCAACCCCTTAATAATCTTGTACGTTTCGATAAGATCCCCTCTCATCCTTCTAAATTCCAGTGTATACAAACCTAGTTGCTCCAGTCTTTCAACATATGACAGTCCTGCCATTCCGGGAATTAACCTAGTAAACCTACGCTGCCCCATCTAAGCTTATTCCATATCCCTCTAAAACTTCCATGTCCATGAACAGCGATGACCATGGAGATGGTGACACAAGAGGACACAAGTAGCTTGGATCAGAGCTGCAATGGTAGGTATACCATCTTTAGTTTTTTTTAAAGAAATAGATGGCAGCAGAAACGAAAAACTGCAGATGCTGGTTTACACAAAATATAACAGCCACGGAAACGTGTCTGCTCCAACTAGCGATTCCGTACATTAACACACATGAGGGACAATTTACAATTTTACCAAGCCAATTAGCCTACAAACCTGTACGTCTTTGGAGTGTGGGAGGAAACCGGTGCACCCGGAGAAATCCCACACAAGTCACGGGGAGAACGTACAAACTCCGTACAGACAGCACCCATAGTCAAGATCGAGCCGCGGTCTCTGGCGCTGTAAGGCAGCAACTCTACCACTACGGGGTACAATATGGGGACCTGAAAAATAATCCAGCTTGAAATGATTTGTTACTTCATACTTTCATGCAATAAAGCTTTGTTTTAGTTATCAGATTGTGCATGGATTTACCAGCTTGAATCTCAGTAATTGTACCTTGATCTTCAATGTTCAGATTCTTCAATAGCCATTGCACAATATCTGCACCTGTTAAAATAAAACAGAAAAGAACATTGAGTCAATGAAAACCAACGTAATCATGCTTCTTCTGGCATATACGGGTCCACCTCTGATTTTCCGGCACCCTTGGTTCCAAAGCCTTTCTGGATTATCCGTTTTGCCGGATCAACAGGGGTCAGGGCCTTGGGGGGAGGGGGGGGGGTTGGGGGAGGGGGTGGGCGAGACACTGACCCACAAAGTCGGCCTCGGTAGTCGACCATGGGAATGGACCTGCCGGCTCCATCTGGGCTGGAGTTCCAGAGCCCTGGTCACAGGTGGCAAATTCGACCCGCTGATCAGCCATGGAAAACCCAATGAGTTTGAGCTCGACCACCTCTCCCAGCCTAGGCACCACATTTTCGGGGGGACTTCGGGTAGGGGTTGGTTGTTTGTCTGGATTAAATGATGCATGGACTCGGGGGGCAGGGCCGGACCACCAGTTGCCAGAAAATCAGTGGCAGACACATAGTCATACAGTGTTGGCTTTTTCTTCTTTTAAAATATGATGTCCAAACCAGATGCCTTTTTTCAATTGTTAATCACTTGGCACATAATACGTGGGTCAGAGGACTTCTTCCTGGGTCTTCATCTGGGAAAATGGTTTTAAGTCAAAGAGTGGGCCAAGAGAAATGTAGTTATGCAGGACATAGAAATCTTTTGAATTCACGACCATTGACGGACATGGATGCTCAGTCATTGAATGCATTCAAGGCCGAGGTTGATAGATATTTGATCACTTTGAGGAAGCAGAGGGCATGGGGATTGGAAAGGAATGTAGACACCATGCACAGCCATGATCTCTCTAAATGGTATAAGAAAATAACTGCAGATGCTGGTACAAATCGATTTATTCACAAAATGCTGGAGTAACTCAGCAGGTCAGGCAGCATCTCGGGAGAGATGCTGCCTGACCTGCTGAGTTACTCCAGCATTTTGTGAATAAATCTCTCTAAATGGTATTCTGCCATGCCCTTCTCTGGCATGCATTTCATATTTTCTAATGTCCACTGTTTGACCACAGACAGATGGTCTGAGGTCCATTAGTTCAAAGAGAAATGTTTAGGCACAGGGATGTAAGGAGCTAGATTTATTCTAAATATTAAAAGTTTTAAATCTTTTAATATATATATTTATATATTAAAATATATAATTATTATATATTTGTTGCCCAATATATATATTTTATGTTGCTCACTATAAATATATTTATATTTACACACACACATACACATATATATACACACACACATACACACATACACACATACACACGCACGCGCACGCACACGCACACATAGAGTCAGTGTTCTACGGCACAGAGCCAGGTTCCAATGTCCATTCCAATCGCGTGTTTACCTGAGCTAGTCCCATTTACCTGTGTTTGGCCCATATCTGTCTATTCCATTTCCATCCATGTACTGTCCAAATGATTTGTAAACATTGTAATTGTACCCAGCTCCACCGCTTCCTTTGGCAGCTCATTCCATATACCCTCCACCCACTGTGTGAAAAAGTCGCCCTTCAGGTCCCCTTTTAAATCTTTCGTGTCACCTTAAATCTATGCCCTCTTGCACTCTGACCACACACCTTAATCTGTGTCCCTCACAATTTTATAAACCTCAAAAAGGTCACACCTCAGCCTTCCTCACTCCGGGAAAACAGTGCCATCCTTTCCAATCTCTCATTATTACTCAAGCCTTCCAGTCCCAGCAACATCCTTGTGAAGCTTTCCTGTACCCTCTCTAGCTTAATCACAATGTTGCTGAATCACACAGTTAGAGTCATAGAGTGATACAGTGTGGAAAGGTCCTTCGGCCCAACTTGCCCACACCGGCCAATGTGTCCCATCTATACTAGTCCCACCTGCCTGCATTTGGACCATATCCCTCTAAAACAGTACAATCCATGTACGTCCAAATGTTTCCTAAACATTGCCATAGTACCTGCCTCAACTACCTCCTCTGGCAGCTTGTTCCATACACCCACCACCCTTTGTGTGAAAATGTTTCCCCCTGAGATCCCTATTAAATCTTTCCCCCTTCACCTTGAACCTATGTCCTCTGGTCCTCGATTCCCCCACTCTGGGCAAGAGACTCTGTGCATCTACCCGATCTATTCCTCTCATGATTTTGTACAACTCTGAAAGATCACCCCTCATCCTCCTGTGCTCCAAGGAATAGAGACCCAGCCTACTTAACCTCATCCTATAGCTCACACCCTCTAGTCCTGGCAACATCCTTGTAAACTTGTTGCAGAGCTGCACACAATGCTCCTAGTGCATGGTACGGCTGTGACATGACATCCCAACTTCTCCGTTTAGTGCCCAAATTGATGAAGGAAAACACGCACGCCTTCCTCACCATCCTCTCTCCCAAAGTCGTCACCTTCAGGGAACTAAATCGACGTTAGACTTGAGAGATGCAGTGCGGAAACAGGCCCTTCCACCCACCGAGTCCGTGCCAACCAACAATAACCCTGGATCCTGTGTAGTCAAATCTTTAGAACCAGCTCACCATCTGGGACCTTGTCAAAGGCCTTGATGTTGTCCATGTAGACAACATACACCACCCTGCCTTCATCAATACTCTTGCTCACCTCCACATAAGACTCAATCAAATTAGTGAGGCATGATTTCACAAGCGCAAAACCATGCTCACTGTTTCTAATCAGTCCTGACCTTTGCAAAGTGCTAGCTCCCATGATCTTTTTCAATAACTTTCCCACCACTGATTTTAGGCTCACCGGCCTGCAGTTCTATGGCTAATCTTTGCAGCTCTTCCCAAATAATGGCACAACATTAGCCATCTGCCAGCCATCCATCCAAGGCTAACGAAGATACCAAACTCTTTGCCAGGGGAGCACCAACGTCAGGATCGAAAACCCGCGTCTCTGGCGTTGTGAGGCAGCAACTCTACCGCTGCGCCACCAAGCAACTTCTCTGGAAGAGGACTTCAATTATTTACATGTTGAGACATTAGACAGGATTAAAACATTACAGTCATCTTTAAGATATTTATGTGACCAAAGTTGTTGCAGATATAGGATGGTTTATGATTATTTATTCATCTGCCAGGAGTAACTCACTGGAAGAGAAGCAGAGCTTCTTCAGAAACAAAAACGTTTTAAAGCTTCCATATCAATTTCAGCTCATGTCATAATAACTTTACAGCGACTATTGTAAAATACACCAGGAAGCAAATGTTAAGAGAGGAAGACTGCATTTTAGAAACCCGCTGGTATCGACAGGCTGTTTACTCTGGGAAGAAGGTCACGGAACCAGAAGGTATTAAAAAGACAAGCTGCACACTGGCAAAGGAAGCAGCTTTATATCTCATTCGAGAGGCTCGGGAGCGTCATTAGATTGCAGTTATTTGCCACTCTGCAGCATGTCCAAGCTGGACTGTATTCGCTTCTGCTTTTTGCATGGTTGTAGCGATTAGCTTTGGATGAAGTAGAATAGGAGTCTGCTGTGGTCGAGCACTTAATCAAGATGTTGTAGGAGCCTAAGCTAATTGGATTGGGTACAGGTCCACCACCGATTTTCCGGCAACTGTTGGTCTGGCACCTCCTTCGATCCGAACAAAATTACGAGAATGCACTTGAAATCCCTCCCCTGGAAGACCCACCCAAAAATGTGGCGCCTAGGCCGGGTGAGGCGGCCGATGTCAACCTCATCGGGACCTCCGCAGCCTATCAGTGGGTCGTATTTGTCCCCTGAGGCTGGGGCTCTGGAACTCCGGCCCTGCCAGAGCCGGCAGATCCTTTCCCAGAGCCACCTTCCGAGGCCGGCTATGCCCTCCAAGGCTGTGACCGGCAAAACGGATAATACGGCAACGCTCTGGAAACAAGAGTGCTGGAAAATCAGTGGCTGACCTGTATTAATATCAGCAGATAGGGACCCTCTCTGGATATAAAAGGCATGACCCGTGTGTCTGATTACTATTACTTGCAATCAAAAATAATTAAATCCTCAATTACGGCAGCTAATACTTACAAACCTAAATCTACTTTGGAACTTACTAAAACAGGTTTGACCGCAATTAGAGTCCTGTGCATTATGATGTGCGCTTCATAATGGAAATAGCATTAAATCTGTTTAACAAATCTAACTGCAACACAACACAAACCACCACCCATCAGCCCTATCACTCCCATCGAGTCGGAGCTGGACAATAACGTGTAGGAAGGAACTGCAGTTGCTGGCTTACACTGAAAATAGACACAAAATGAAGTAACTCAGCGGGGCAGGCAGCATCTCTGGATGGAAGGGATGGGTGACATTTCGGGTCGAGACCCTTCGTCCCGAAACGTCATACTTTTAATGGACAATAGACAATAAACAATAGGTGCAGCAGTAGGCCATTTGGCCCTTTGAGCCGGCACCGCCATTCACCGTGATCATGGCTGATCATGTACAATCAGTACCCCGTTCCTGCCTTTTCTCCATATCCCTTGACTCTGCTATCATTAAGAGCTCTATCTAACTCTCTATTGAAAGCATCCAGAGAATTGGCCTCCATTGCCTTCTGAGGCAGAGAATTCCACAGCTTCACAACTCTCTGTGAAAAAGTTTCTCCGTTCTAAGTGGCCTACCCCGTATTCTTAAACTGTGGCCCCTGGTTCGGGTCTCCCCCAACATTAGGAACATGTTTCCTGCCTCTTGCGTGTCCAATCCCTTAATAATCGTATATGTTTCAAAAAGATCCCCTCTCATCTTTCTAAATTCCAGAGTATACAAGCCCAGTCTTTCCAGTCTTTCAAAGTACAACAGTCCTGCCATTCCAGGAGTCAACCTCGTGAACCTACGCTGCACTCCCTCAATAGCAAGAATGTCCTTCCTCAAGTTTGGAGACCAAAACTGCACACAATACTCCAGGTGTGGACTCACTAGGGCCCTGTACAACTGCAGAAGTTCCTTCTGTCCAGAGATGCTGCCTGCCCCGCTGAGTTACTCCAGTCTGAGTCTGTAGTCTCTTTTTTGCTCTGGTTTATTTTCACCCACATGTTTAGACCGTAATGTTGTATCCATATTGTTTTGATGTGGTTATGCTTTATTCTTAATTGTTAACTGTATGTTTGTGTTGTCATTTGTGAGCGGAGCACCAAGGCACATTCCTTGTACATGCACATACTTGGCCAATAAACTTATTCATTCATTCATTCATTCATTCATTCATTCACTTTGTGTCCATCTTCTCGACAATAATGTGATGAAAATGGCAGTAAAGCACACATATGTGTTGCCATCTTTTGCATGTGACATGAAACCTGGGCTCTGTGAATAGGATATACAAGAACCAATTGCACTAATTTCATTTCAAGACGAGTGCAAGGTGATACTTCCTAGGAATAAAAACATGAAAGATGGTGACTCTCAGGAGGGCAGGCAGCATCTATGCATACAGAATTAACAGTTCACTGGAACTTATTCCATAAATTTCTATCCATAGATGTTACCTGACCTGCCGAGTATTTCCAGGATTTTTCTATTTTCAGCACAACTCTGCTGGACTTTCACATAGTTTCTTGTGAAGACCTCATTTGCTGTACTGTTTGCAGTTTTGGTCTCTATACCAACAAAATAAATATATTTGCCATAATGGGATTGCAATACAAGTTCATCAGATTGATTCCAGCGATGGCAAGACTGCTACATGAGGAGAAATTAGGTTCAATGTTGTATCTTGCACTAAATGCTGCACCCTTTATCCTCTTTCTGTGCACTGTGGGTGGTTTGAGTGCAGCTCATGTATAGTCTTTACTTTGACTGAACAGCATGCTAACAGAAGCTTTTTACTCTACCTCGGTACGTGACAATAATAATAAGCTAAACTAGGTCATTATCACACTTGTTTATGCTATGTTTTGTGGATCTGCATGCATTATCGCATTGCGCACATCATAAGGCAACAAGAACGCCGAAGAGTTTGTTATTGACAGAAAAGCACTAATGGATGTTCATAAGTTCATAAATTATATGAGCAGAATTAGGCCATTCGGCCCATCAAGTCTACTCCTTCAAGTCATGAAAGGCCTATTTTAAATACAGATCCAAACCTTGCTTTTCCTACCAAAGACATTGATGTAAATTTAAATCTAAAACAAAGATGAATTTAATTTCAAATCACTTTGATTTGAAAGATTTGATAGGAATCTGAGGGGTCACTTTTTTACACAAAGGGTGGTGGGTGCATGGAACGAGCTGCTGGAAGAGAAGGTTGAGGCAGGTAATATTGCAACATCTAAATAACATTTAGACAGGTACATGGATACAATATGGGCCAAACGCAGGCAAATGGGACTAGTGTAGATAGGACATGTTGGTCGTGTGGCCAAGTTGGGCCAATGGGCCTGTTTCCATGCTGTATGTCTCTATGACTTGTTGGATATATTGCAGGTGGAATATTGCAGGCAATCAAAATGTTTTGATTGTACAAATGGAGAGCTGGCATATGGCTCTGTGAGTAGGAGAGACAAGTTCCAGTTGCACTAATTTCAAGATGAGTGAAAGGTGACACTTCCTAGGAATAAAAACAGGAGAGATGGCGTCTCTCAGCAGGTCGGGCAGCCTCTAGGAATACAAGAATTCGAAAGAACTAACTTCTAATTGGCTAGTTGTGTTTTGTTGATAATTGTTATGTTGTAATATGTATTTAGATTTGGTTTTCTGTGAACTTTGCAGCTTTCATGATCAGAATGTAGATATAAATTATTAATCATGTAATTTCCATACAGCAAGTAATTAACAGGTCGGGTTTAAACATATAAGATTATTAAGGGGTTGGTCACGTTAGAGGCAGGAAACATGTTCCCAATGTTGGGGGAGTCCAGAACCAGGGGCCACAGTTTAAGAATAAGGGGTAGGCCATTTAGAACGGAGATGAGGAAAAACTTTTTCAGTCAGAGAGTTGTGAATCTGTGGACTTCTCTGCCTCAGAAGGCAGTGGAGGCCAATTCTCTGAATGCATTCAAGAGAGAGCTAGATAGAGCTATCCTTAAGATAGCGGAGTCAGGGGATATAGGGAGAAGGCAGGAACGAGGTACTGATTGAGAATGATCGGCCATGATCACATTGAATGGTGTTGCTGGTTCGAAGGGCCGAATGGCCTACTCCTGCACTTATTGTCTATTGTCTATTGTCTAAAATACCAGTCTGTGACAAACAATAATTCCAGATGTAGCCTTATTTATGCCCCTTGTTAATAAGAATGAAAACGCATCAATCTTATCATTATTTTCAGAGAGTTGCCAGCTCTGATGATTATCCAGTCTCAATTAATTATGTTAGCATTTCATCTTCAAGTATTCATGTTATTGAATCCTTGAACAATTGCTGGATATTAATTATCTTTAGAAGGCAATATATGGGCATGTTTGACATTCGCAACATTTTATTTTGTTCATGGAATGTGATTGTTGCTAGCAAGGTCGGCATTTATTGCCCTAATCTAATTGACCTCAGAACATAGAAAAAGACAGCACAGGAACTGACCCTTTATCCCACAGTGTTTGTGCCGAACATGGTACCAAGTTACACTGCTCTCGTCTGCCTGTACATGATCCACATCCCTCTAATCCTTGCACTTCCATGTTCATTATCACAAAGCCTCTAAACACCACTATCGCATCGGCCCCCACCACCACCACCCCTAGCAGTGCGTTCCAGGCCCCCACCACTCTGTGTATAAAACTTATTCCATGCATCTCCATTAAACTTTCGACCTCTCACCTTTGCCCATGAGTGATGGACATTTCTACCCTGGGGAAAACATTCTGACTGATAATGAATTCAGCTAATTTTAAGGCCAGTTAAGAGTTGACCACATCTGGAATCACCTATAGCACAGAACACGCTAGGATTGGTTTTTAAAAGATCTGGCAGTTTTATTATCTCTATTGGAGATGTCAGCTTTTAAATCTTGAAACTTTTAATCCAACAAAGACACTCGACAATGCTGAACAACTTATAGGGTCTCAGGTTGACAGAGGATGAAGCTGTTGTATGAGAAGTTGGTGAAACTGCACTTTGTGTATTGTGTTCAATTATGGTCACCCTGTTACAGGATAAAAACTGTAAAGTTAAGCTGGAAAGAATGTATAAAAGATTTATGAGGATGTTGCCAGGACTTGGGGGTCTGAGCTAAAGGGAGAGGTTCGGGCTTTATCCCTTGGAGCGCAGGACATGGAGCGTAATTTTATGGAGGTATATGTATTCATGAGGAGTATAGATAGGGTGAGTGCACACAGTCTTTTTCCCACGGTTGGGGAATCAAGAACTCGAGGGCATAGGTTGAAGATGAGAGGGGAAAGATTTAATATGATCCTGAGGGGCAACTTGATTCACACAGTGGGTGGTACAGACGGAATGAGCTGCCAGAGGAAATGGTTGAAGCAGGCAGAATAACACCATTTAAAGACATTTGGACAGGTACATGAATAGGAAAACTTTAGAGAAAGATAGACATAAAGTGGTGCAGTAACTCAGCGGGTCAGGCAGCATCTTTGGAGAAAAAGGATGGGTGACATTTAGGGCCGGGATCCTTCTTCAGACTGGAGATGCTGCCTGACCCGTTGAGTTACTCCAGCACTGTGTGTCTATCTTTGGTATAAACCAGCATCGGCAAATTTTTGTTTCTACAATATCACAAAGGCCTTCCTTTCACCATCAATCTATGCCTGTAAATTGCATTTGTTTTGGAAAATCAACAACACAGAAGTGCTTCTGATATAAAGAATCCCAGCCTCCATATCTTAGACAGGAAGAATTTAATTCCAGTTATGTTGGTAATGGTTCAATGGTGCTTTATTGACACATGTACCGAGGTACAGTGAGATTATTTTTTTTGCATACAGTTCAGTAATAATCTTACTATACATTACCTACATGAGCGCTCGAGTGTTTAGGTTTAATTCACCCATCCTTTCACTCCAGAGATGCTGCCTGACCTGCTGAGTGACTCCAGAACTTTGTGTCTATCTTTGGTATAAACCAGCATCTGCAGTTCACTGCTTCCATTAAGGTTTAGAGGAATACAGGTTAAATGTGCATCTTTGGAAGCATGGATGAGTCAGGCTAAAGGGCCTGTTCCTGTGGTGTATCTCTCTACCACTCTAAATAGCAGGGTCAACATTTCCACAGATTTGTTTTGAATTTAACACCAAACACAGGCATATTCCTTAGTCTTCTTCTGGAGATGGTACAAAAGTTTGTCTTGTACTTCTCAGTGCAGATGCAACAACGATTTATAGTTGCCTGACTGCCTCCCTGTTTCAATTTCACGCTGACCTTTTAATGCACACTGACATCTGAGCTGTTTTACTCACTAGCTCTAAGCCTTGGTGCAAAGCTACAATTTATTGCCAATTGGGAAACCTGTTCCTTCTCCTTTTATGGATATATTTTTCAGTCCACAGTCGCCCTGAGGGATGCCAGGAAATGACACTCTTAAACCTATAGATTCACACCTACATATTCTTCCAAACCGTCCATTTCTAACCATTAGACATCAGTTCAGCTCTGAAGATGACACATCAGAATGTTTCAATAACCTCCCACATTATTGCACAGCAATTGACAGAGAACTGTAGGTGTCTATTTTAAATAATAATAGGCTGCTCACTGCAATCATCACAACATTAGTTTTAAAGTTTGACCGCTTTAGTAATTTTGCTTTGCTTTTCCTTCTTTCTTATGCTTTTATTCTCACATATCCACCCAGACATTGTAATCCCCATCTTTTTAATTAACTCTAAATTATAAACGCAGGTTCAAAACTACTGAGTTCGGAGGAATAACCAAACCCTATTTCTTTAGACTATAGAGACACAGCACGGAAACAGGCCCTGCTGTACTGTTCTAAGTAGAAACACTGTTCTATGCAGAAACAAGGAACTGCAGATGCTGGCTTACACATACAAATACACTGACTGAAGAGGGTCTCGACCCAAAACGTCACCCATTCCTTCTCTCCCAAGATGCTGTCTGACCTGCTGAATTACTCCAGCTTTTTGTGTCTACCTTCGATTTTAACCAGCATCTGCAGTTTTTTTCCTACACATCGATATTTTGAAGACTGGTTGACAATTCAACAAGCGAAAGCAGGTACCAAAATCAGTTGGTAAATTATATTTGCAGCATTAGGGTTGCAAAGTGGCGCAGTGGTAGAGTTGCTGCCTTACAGTGCCAGAGACACAGGTTTGTGTGCTGATTACAGCTGCTGTCTGTACGGAGTTTGTACGTTCTCCCCCTCACCACTTGGGGTTTTCTCTGGGTGCTCCGATTTTCTCCCACACTCAAAAATGGACAGGTTTGTTGGTTAATTGGCTTCAGTAACAATTGTAAATTGTCCCTAGCGTGTAGGATAGTGCTTGTACATGGGGTGATCGCTGGTCAGCACGGACTTGGTGGACCAACGGGGCTGTTTTTTGCACTGTATCTCTAAACTAAACAAAAAAAATTACATTCAGCCAGAAACATTCGCAAAAGTTGCAGGTCCCACTTAAGACCACACTGCAGTTGCTGCACATAGCATCAATCCTTCTGCCCAGTGCATCCTCATTTCTGGCCATTTGACAAGACTCCTGCTGAAAGAGTAAATGTCCTCTGTAGACAGACCTGCGCCAGTTGTGATGATCTCTTAAGCCTCGTAATGTGCAAGCATCGTTTAATCTGCACGGGTATGGCATCGCTTTTGAGACAGCATTTAAAAAAGGCACTGTTACCACAATTCAATTAAATATAAAGGCCAGTGATGGAGCAAGAAAAAATGGTTGTACAAATATTTGAACCTTCAGAATTTAAGACCGTCAAATATCACGATCAAACATTGAAATGAGAATTGAGCCAACTGAATTTGACAGACTTGTTTGAAGTAAATTAAATTATGAGAGGCATAGATAGGGTAGACAGTCAGAACCTTTCTCTCAGGGTGGAAATGCTCAACACTAGAGGGCACATAGGTGAGAGGGGAAGGTTTAATGGAGACCAGACCAAGTGGACCCGTTGGGGCCAAACCTCTCCTGCATCGGTGCAGCACCCTCTCCTCCCCCCTCCCCCTCCCTCCCTTCCCTCCCCTCCCTCCCTCCCTCCCTCCCTCCCTCCCTCCCTCCCTCCCTCCCTCCCTCCCTCCCTCCCTCCCTCCCTCCCTCCCTCCCTCCCTCCCTCCCTCCCTCCCTCCCTCCCTCCCTCCCTCCCTCCCTCCCTCCCTCCCTCCCTCCCTCCCTCCCTCCCTCCCTCCCTCCCTCCCTCCCTCCCTCCCTCCCTCCCTCCCTCCCTCCCTCCCTCCCTCCCTCCCTCCCTGTCCCCCTCCCCTCCCCCCCTTCCCCTCCCTCCCCCACACCATCCCCCTCAACCCCCCTTATCCTCCCTCCTCCCCCTCCCTCATCCCACCCACCCCCGGTCCCTCCCTCCCCCCTCTCTCCCTAGGAGATAGATTTAAACTTTAAAATGTGAATAACTTAAAAAATATAATACAGATTTCAATGAAACTTCTTCCATTAGCACCACATGGACGCCGGTGAGTAGGGTGGGCCTAAAATTGTTGCGCTATCGTGTGCAGTTTTGGCTGTAGTTCAGGAACAAACAAACAAACAGATGAGAGTTTTAGTATATAGATGTGCAGGGCAAGTCTTAGTTTAGTTTTTTAGTTGAATTTATTAGTTTAGTTTAGTTTATTGTCCTGTGTACCGAGGTGCGGTGAAAAGGTTTTGTTGCGTGCTATCTAGTCAGACAATATATGATTACAAATGAGCAATCCACAGTGTACAGATACATGGTAAAGGGAATGACGTGAATAATGAATAATGTTTAGTGCAAGGTAAAGTCTCCTTTCCAAAAGTGATTTTTACACCTCTTTACGAAAGGCTTGGCTGTTCAATACTTCCCTCAAAATAGAATTGAACTTCCTTTGTAAAATTTAGTCAAGAATGCAGATTCTTCCTCTGAAATAAGAGTCTGTTAATATGCATGCAATGTTTATTCAGTCAGGGACTTTCAAGTGATGAATCTCTATTTTGAGATTTAATTTAGTGAAGGAAGTTCAGTTCTATTTTTGGTGTGTGGCCCACTTGGGCCTATTACCTGTATATCATTTAAAAACATGTTAAAAACGACAGTGACCTGGTTGTAAGTTTCAATTATTGTACCATTTAATGGCCCAGTTGCACTGGCCTGGTCTAAAGGCTTTGCTCTTCGGGAAATGACAGTCAGGCTACAAGATTAATGACTCATCACTGCAAATTTATACAGAAACTGTGCTCAGTCCGTTGCCAGGAAACTCTATCGTTAATGTAGGATACTGTTCCAATGTGTTTGCTGGTTTGTTTTTACATTGGATGCAGCCAGGCTGACAACAGTAATCCTTTCCCAGTCTAAACTCCTATCTTCACACGTTTTATGACTCAGGACTATTTGATTTGCTTTACATCCACAGACCATGATATGAATGTGGAAGACTGTGGTTTTTGTACATTCAGTCGATAGTCCTTGCTGGGCTTTTGACATAACGTGTTAGAAGTGTCTTGACTGTAAAATAATGTCTGAACTTGGCATTAGACCAGTTACAATTTCTAATGTTACAGATTAAATCACAACAGCAGATGCCAACCTCAGTTGGAAGTTCATTGAAACTTGACAACAGTTCATTACAATTCTTTATTAAAAACGCACATATTAAATTTTCACTTCCCCATTTGATTATGCACAAAGTGAATTAGTTTAATATACCATGTTTGCTTAATTCTTCACACAGATAGTCACAAGCTGTGACTGATTTTCACAGCAGAGTTTGGCATACAGGTAGGCACCAAACTTACTGTAATTGCTTGGCTCACATGTGTGTCTGGTAGCTTCACAAGTAAGTATTAGCAACCTTCGCGCATGTCACGCAGAAGTCTCTTCTGTCCATCCCCTGGACTGCAGTGCATCGTCCAGAAGGCTCAAACTCTGGGAAGAGAGACTAGAGAAATCTCCGGAAGACTCTCACTCACATGGCAATTGATCCCACTGAGAAACTCCCACCAGGTTCCGACCAACCGTGGATAACCTGGCGCAGTCTCAACAGACTGCGGGCAGGCATGGGGAGGAGCAAATCGAACATGCTGAAGTTTGGATATACAAAGATGCGGCAGACTGCGAGTGCGGACGGGGCCTCCAGACTATGGAGCATCTCCTGAGCTGTGACATGCTGCATGACACATGCACTGTAAAGGATCTTGCAGAGGCCAACGACATGGCACTAAAATTTGCTCGCTATTGGCAAACAGCTGTGTGAAGACACAAATAAATATGTCAAATGTTTGAGGAATTTTAATAAGATACTACTTGCAAACAATTGAACATAATTCATCTTAATGCATCAGCTTTAAGAACTCATGGAGTCAGAAATGTTATTTAACAACCCTTGCTACATGCTCAGTTATTAAACATGCTCAGATAAACACAAAATGCTGGAATAACTTCAGCGGGTCAGGTAACGTCTCTGGAAAATGGATGTTACATTTTGGGTCAGGACCCGAATCTGAATCTTCACCAATCTGAAGAAGGGTCCTGACCAAAACATCACCTATCCTTTTTTTTCCAGAGATGCTGCCTGACCTGCTGAGTTACTCCAGCATTTGGTGTCTATCTTTGGGATAAGCCAGCATCTGCAGTTCCTTGCTATTACAGTTATTAGGTTTGATGTATTGTTGAACCAAGAGTCCCTGGGTTGCAGCAAGTCATTTTAATCTGTATAATATTATTAAGGAACATTATTTGATTACAGGATCATTTTTAGGTTTAAGTGAGCAAATTAATGTCATAGAGGCAAAGTAATTTTCATTCATTTTCAATTCATTTTCACAACCAGAAGGTGTTTCATAAATTGAGGCTACAAAAATGAGTGCCATTAAAGTGTTTATTTCCTCTCCAGAATATTCAGTTTCTGACCATTGCAGAATTGTTCATATGTTGTATAGACAAATTGCAATATTCAAATTGATGCTTAATGTCCCCAAGGCTCAATTCATATTACGGAAGCTATTAAATTAGCCATTACCTCAGAGTTGAATTAATGTGGTGTGCCGAGAAATGTTTTACTTGTGATTCTTAAATATTCGTCTTCTTCTCCTTAGGCAATCCATTGGGGATTACTTTAGTTTATTATTGTCACGTGTACACGTGAAAAGCTTTTTGTTGTGTGCGTGCCATTCAGCCTCATTCTGACTTAATCAAATTGTCGTAAGACTTTAAGCTAATTGCATTCATAAGTTTATCAGTTCATGTCATAGGAGTAGAATTAGGCCATTCGGCCCATCGAGTCTACTCCACCATTCAATCATGGCTGATCTATCTGTCCCTCTCAATCCCATTCTCCTGCTTTTTCCCCATAATTCCTGACACCCTTACTAATCAAGATTCTATCAATCTCCATCTTGAAAACCTGTTATGTATGCAACGTTTGTATTCGTCATCAACATATAAATGCGAGCGCCCTCTGGCGGCCAGGCTTTCATTAAATAGGCGGTCCTTCTCGCCGGTCTCATGGGTGTTGGACATCTCTTTACTGTGCTAGTCACAACTGAGTTATACACAGTCATTACATGGGGTCAGAAGTGAAAAATGGCGGGTCTCAAGCCACCGGGACCACTCTCCATGCAAGGGAACTTAGCCGAGAATTATAAGAGCATTCCAGCTGTGCGAGTCGGCGATGGAGCTGACGAGTACGCCAGAAAAGATTCTATGTGCAACATTCTCCACATGGCGGGGCCGGCCGCTCAGCAGACATATGAAATCTTTCAGTTTGCCCCGGAGGAACGTGACAAAATACAACTGCCGAAGGAGAAGTTCCAGACATACTGTGAACCACAAAAGAACTTCGCTGTCATGAGATACATCTTCAATACACGTAATCAGGGGCGTGGAGAGACTTTTTCCAACTACCTGACTGCAGCGAAGGCTTCAGGAAACGATTGTGAATGTGGCAGCCGGCAGGACTCGTTGCTGCAAGACATGTGAGAAGTTAGGGCTTCTTGTGCGAAATTAGGTGGTTGATGGTGCGAGCCCAGCAAGAGCGAGAGTGTGAGCCAAACATGATGGAACCTACCACATGAGCAGCGTGGAGCAAAATACCGAGTCTGAATCATTCACTGCAAAAATCATTGAGGAAAACCTTCAGCTTTTCCAAGGGCTGGAAAGCTAAAAACACGAGTACTGCAGAAACAGGAAGGACATACGACCCCGCACAAAGCAGCTGAGCCACGCCCTGGCAACAGGCAGCAAAAGAGCGCAAAAACTGAGCAATCACAGCCCACATCGCAGGGTAATGCGGTGGGGGACTTGCTTGCAGTGAGCCAAGCCACACTCAAACACATCAGAAATACAACACAGAACCAATCGGAAATACGACTCGCACGAGAAGTGGGCAATTGTCAACACCCCCAACTCGGCTTGTTATGCAAAATAGTTTCTAGTTTTGTAGTTTGTAGTATGATGTTCAAAGTATAAAGAGCACTATGTTAATTGTGGTAGAATACAGCAAGGATAAGAATAATATCCTGTGTACATCGTTATTCATTAGGTATAAGTCTAGTAGTAATGAATGACTATGTTCTATTGGTATGTCCTTTATACGTATACAAACATAAGTCAATGATTTCATGATGACGGTACACTTTATATGCCTTGGACGTGCACGTATATGAAACCCCAAAGTTGAAGGGGGAGATGTTATGTATGCATCGTTTGTATTCGTCATCAACATGTAAATACGAGGCCAGGCTTTCATGAAATAGGCAGGCCTTCTCGCCGATCTCATGGGTGTCGGACATCTCTTTATTGTGCTAGTCACAACTGAGATATACACTGACAGTCTGTGGCAATGAATTCCACAGATTCACCATCCTCTGACTAAAGAAATTCCTCCTCATCTCCTTTCTAAAGTTCCATCCTTTTATTCTGAAACTATGGCCTCTGGTCCTAGACTCTCCCACTAGTGGAACCATCCTCTCCACATGCCATCTATCCAGGCATTTCACAAATTGTTTTCTCAAGAGCGTCAAATCATTTCAAATGCAGTTGCATCAGTGCACAGCATACTCTCTCTAAAATTTATGTCGTTGTCATCAATCGGATAAATTTTGGAAACAAAACGGAAAATGTCACCACTAACTCATTTCTACCCCACGATTAGAAGAGATAAATCTGGAAGTTTTCAAAATGTTATGTTTAACTAGACCAAGTGGACCCGTTGGGCCCAAACCTCTCCTGCATTGGTGCAGCACCCTCTCCTCCCCCACTCCCGCCTCCCCTCTCCCCCCACTCTCCCCTCCCCTCCCTCCCTCCCCCTCACGCCTCCCTCCACTGCCCCCCACCCTCCACTCCCTCCCACCAATCCCCTCCCTCCCCATCCCCCACTTCCCCCTCCCCCCCTCTCCCCCTTCCATCCCCCCCCACTCCATCCCCCTCAGCCCCCTTATCCCCCTCCTTCCTCTCTCCCCCCCTCCCTCCACCTCCCCTTCCCCCTCTTCCCTTCCCCCTCCCCTCCCTTCCCCCTCTTCCCCTCCACCCCCTTCCCCTCTTCCCCTCCCCCCCACTCCACCCTCCTCAACCCCCCTTATCCCCCCCTCCCCCCTCCCTACCTCTCCCCCCCTCCTTCCCCCCCTCCCTGCATCCTCCCTCCTAAGGTGGGCCTAAAATTGTCGTGCTGTAGTGTACTGTTTTGGCTGTAGTTCAGGAACAAACAAACAAACAAGAGTTTTAGTATATAGATGATTCAGATTCACCTCAGAGTATATTGTTCTATTAATCACAGTTTTAGTGATTGTATCCTATAATATTTGCATTTATAATAAATTGCTGCCATGTCCTAGCATACTGAAAAATGCTGTTTAGCATTCTCTTGCAAGGTTTATAAACTGAGTGTATAATATGCATGACGTGCTTTATTATTCTATGGTGATATTAATAGTCACTGAGTAATGTAAATCACCTATTATTCCATTGCTTAGTCATCAGTCCACCAACAAAAGTACTCTCACATCTATAAATGTGGCTGTGGAGAACACAATTTTCAGGCATCCTTTTGTTTTTGATACATGGGAAATGAAGGGGACAATCATTGGGAGACGCCCCCGGGACACAGAGGTGGTCGGGCGAGGAGAGGGGCGTCGGTTTGCGGGTCGAGCCAGTCGAGGGGGACAGAGAGGAACCTACAGCAACCTGGGGCTTACTTGGATCAGGAGTTGCTCCAGTACATCGAGCATGTGGACTGGACTTTAGACTTTTTGTAAATGGCGCTAAAATATGGCAACTCCTGCGTGTGTGATCTATGCAAAAGGAATTTCACTGTGCAGTGCACACGTGATAATAAAGCACCATTGGACCCACCCTACTGTAGTCCAGCACTCTTAAGATTCTGTTCCTTACAAACTTTCTTATGGACCAAACTTTTTTAAACATTTCTCTTACAGTCACTCCCCTGTTAATCCCGTCCCCAATTATCCCAGTGTGGTATGTTTTGTTATGGTAAAGATTATATAAATGTGTGTGTTATGAAGGTCGTGGATAATTGGTTGTGAGTAATATCTCACTGGGGGAGTTCAGCTGACATTTTGTCAAAAACAGGAGTGATGGTAAGTATTTTATCTATGTTGGGTGATTTAACTACAGACTTACATTTGCTTAATATATATATATAACCTCTTTATCACTAATATACATACCAAGTCAATAAACTGAAAGTAATGCTATAATCGAGAAGTAAAAGGCTCTGAGAGGTAGACTCTAGAAACTATCAAGCTTCTTTGCAATCAAAGTGCAGCTAAAATTCTTTCTGGTGGCTGTCAAAGGTTCTGGGACAGGACTCAGAAATGCCCCTGGAATGTAGAGAATGAATTAATCCCAAGGAGGATTCTCTGCCAGCTTTTAATCATTATCTAACTCCCTCACCCACTCCTCTTTGACCCCTTGAGTTAGACAGACACTGTGGAAGTCAAGGTATCAAAATCTACAGGAAGAAAAATATTATTAGAGTCATGGAGTCATACAGCGTGGAAAAAGGCCCTTCGGCCAACATGTCCCATCTATACTAGTCCCACCTGCCTGCATTTGGACCATATCCCTCTAAAACTGTCCAATCCATGTACATGTCCAAATGTTTCTTAAACTTTGCCATAGTACCTGCCTCAACTACTTCCTCAGGCAGCTCATTCCATACACCCACCACCCTTTGTGTGAAAAAGCTACCCCTCAGGTTCCTATTAAATCTTTCCCCCCTCACCTTAACTCTATGTCCTCTGGTTTTCGATTCCCCTACTTTGGGCAAGAGACTCTGTACATCTATTTTTCCTCAAACAAACTGTCAGAGGAGATAGTAGACACAGATATGATTATTATATTTAAGCATCATTTGCACATGTAGTTGGATGGGAAAAGAGTAGAGGGGTGTGGGGCAAATGCAGCAAATGGAATTACATTGAAAGACATCACAGTTGGCATGGATAAGTTTAGTCGAAGAACCCATTTCTGTACTGTACACCTTTATGACTCTCTGACAAACTGGCCATGACTGGGAGCTGAAGATTCTTCCACATTTTGTGAAAATTAATAATTTGCATTATAGTCACGTTGTTTCTGTTATGTGCCCTTCTCATCTCCGATCCTTACTTAAATCTTACAGATAGAAATTCCTAGCAATTCTAAATGTAGTTCACTTTTGACTTCAACTGTTAGTCCTTCTCTCCAAATTATTTGGAAAAGAACTGTGTACAAGGCTGCTGAGCACTCTTGTGTGGGATTAGGGTTAGGTCTAGGTTTATTATTGGCAGCACATGTTCTGAGGAACAATGCAAAGCTTTGTGGGTATGTAGTTATGGGAACAGGTTCACCACCGATTTTCCGGCATCCTTGGGTCTAGAGCCTTGCTGGATTATCTGTTTCGCTGGTTCGACAGAGGTCATGGTCTCCAAGAGGAGTCCAACAGTACCGGAAAGGTCCACCGAGGCCGCCGAGGAGCCGAGATACCGGCTCGCAAAGTCGGCCTTGGAAGTTGGCTATGGGAACGGACATGCCGGCTCCAGCCAGACTGGCGTTCCAGAGCCCTGGGCGCAGGGGGCAAATTTGACCCTCCGATCGGCCGCGGAAGTCGCTATGACGTTAAGATCAGCCGTCTCACCTGACCTAGGCTCCACATCTTCAGGAGGACCTGAAGGATTTCAAGTGCGCTCTCATAAATTTGTCCGGATTAAGGGAGGGGCTGCACCAGCAGTTGATGGAAAATCGGTGGTGGACCTATATATGGAATGAGCTGCCAGAGGAGGTAGTTGGGGCAGGTACAGCAACAGCATTTAATAAAAACTTGAACAAGTATATGGATAGGAAATGTGCAGAGGGAAAATGGGACTAAATTAGACAGGGCATTATGGTCGACTTGGCCAAGTTGGGCTGAAGGGCCTGTATCCACGCAATATGAGGGGTGGCATGGTGGCACAGCGGTAGAGTTGCTGCCTTACAGCACCTGAGACCTGTGTTCAATCCTGACTATGGTTGCTGTCTGTATGGAGTTTATACGTTCTCCCTGGATGCTCGGGTGCTCCAGTTTCCTCCCATATTCCAAAGACATACTGATTTGTAGGTTAATTGGCTTTGGTTAAATTGTAAATTGTCCATGGTGTATGTAGGATAATGTTAGTGTGCAGGAATCACTGGTCGGCATGGACTTGGTGGCCCAAAGTGCCTGCTTCCATGGTGCTACAACTAAACAAAACTAAAAGCCATGGCTAGCGATGTTCTCCATTTGCACTCTACTATATCCTAGTGGTCCAGTGAGTCGGTATTCTTACTGTTCTTCCTGTAAGTACTCAGTTCTACAGATTGAGGCCAGGTCAGTATTTAGCTAAGGCACCACCTGTGAATATTGAGTGCAGTTGGCTTACTGTTTGCTGGAGCAGATGATCCAGCTAGCAGGATGAAGTCACTAGGTATCTCATTTGCATTGCATATGACAAACCTATCCGTTCAGAATATTTGTAATTCTAACTATGTTTTTAAGGAGCATATTTATCTTACATTCTATAGCATTTAGAACCAGACCTAGGGTGGCGTGGTGGTGCAGCGGTAGAGTTGCTGCCTTACAGCGTCAGAGACCCGGGTTAGATCCTGACTAAGGGTGCTGTCTGTGAGGAGTTTGTACATTCTACCTGTGACAGCGTGGGTTTTCCCCTGGAGCTCTGGTTTCCTCCTACATTCCAAAGACATATAGGTTAATTGGCTTCGGTAAGATAGTAAATTCTCCCAAGTGTGTGCAGATGTTGTATGGGGTGATCGCTGGTCAGCGCAGACTCGGTGTGCCGAAGGGCCTGTTTCCGTGTTGTATCTCTATACTAAACTAAACTAAACAAAACTTTAGTTTAAAGATCACTGTTTACAGATAAGAAGTTGTCTATTTAACGGAGATGAGGCAGTGCCATGGATCTTTGGAACTCTCTCCACAGAGTGTAGAAGCAGACTTTAAAAATATTTTAAGGTAGAGGTAGATTCTTGATAAGGTCAGTGGTAAACGTTTAGCTTTTGGGCAGGAACGTGAAACTGAAATTACAGTCAGATCAACCATGGTTTGGTTTAGTCTGAACTACTTGAATCTTAAGAAGGGCCTCATCCCAAAGGTCACCCATTCCTTCTCTCCAGAGATGCTGCCTGACCGGCTGAGTTCCTCCAGCATCTGCAGTTCTTTCCTGTACATGGTTTAGTTTACTTTAGTTTAGAGATACAGCATAGAAACTGGCCCTGCGGACCTCCGAATCCATGATCACCCAAACACTAGTTCTACCCTATATACCAGAGACAAGTTACAGAACCCAATTAATCTACAAACCTGCACGTCTTTGGAGTGTGGGAGGAAACTGGAGCACCCAGAGACAACCCACACCGTCACAGGGAGAACGTACAAACTCTGTACAGACAGCACCCATAGTCAGGATTACACCGGGTCTCTGGCAACTCTACCGCTGCGCCACTGTGCCGCCCCAAGTAGTCTAATAGTGTAATTGAATGATGTTGCAGGTCTGAATTGCTTGGGTGGCCTATCCCTGCTCCTAGTTCCAATGTTTATACGTATCCTTGTCTGCTCTTTGGATTATTTATTATATTCTGATCTCTGACCTGTGCTCTTATTACTTTTTTTGGCCAATAACACAATTGTTTATTAATTTGTAAAATGGTAAATGCATAATACAGCAATGATTAGTGCTTTTAAGTTAAGTCAAGTCAAGTTTATTTGTCACATACACATACACGATGTGCAGTGAAATGAAAGAGGCAATGCCTGCGGATTGTGCAACAAAAAAAAGAATTACAATTAATACAGTTAATACAGAGAAGACAAAAATTTAGTCCCTGGAGTTATAAAAGGTAACAGTCCTGATGGCCTGTGGGAAGAAACTCCGTCTCATCCTCTCCGTTTTCACAGAGTGACAGCAGAGGCGCTTGCCTGATCGTAGCATCTGGAACAGTCCGTTGCTGGGGTGGCAGGGGTCCCTCATAATCTTGCTTGCTCTCAATCTACACCTCCTGATGTATAGGTCCTGCAGGGGGGCTAGTGTAGTTCCCATGGTGCGTTCTGCCGAACACACTACTCTCTGCAGGGCAATCCTGTCCTGGGCAGAGCTGTTCCCAAACCAGACTGTAATGTTGCCGGACAGGTTGCTCTCTACAGCCCCAGAGTAGAAGCAATGAAGGATCCTCATGAAGCTAGTTAATGAAAAACTGTTCATTGGGTCAGTTAGTGAACCAATGCTTTCGGATATTTCACAAGTGTGTTATTAGGGTGTCACAGTGATACAGCTGGTAGAACCGCTGCCTCACGGCGCCAGAGACCCAGGTTCAATCCTGACCTCAGTGCTGTCTGTGTTGAGTTTGCATGTTCTTCCTGGGACTGTATGGGTTTCATCCTGGTGCTCCGTTTTCCTCCCACATCCCAAAGACATGCGGGTTTGTAGATTAATTGGCCTCTGTAACTTTCCTCTAGGTTTTAGAGAGTGGATATGGTGAAAGTGGGATAAGAGAGAACTAGTGTCAATGGGTGATCGAAGGTCGGTGTGGACGAAAGGCCTATTTCCATGCTGTATCTTTCATTCCATTCGATCAAAGCTCCCGAAACTATCTGAATAGACACAGCAATAATTCAACATTCATCTGGAGCTCAGCACCTTCAACAATGCAGCATCCCTGGGTATTACAACACAACCTCTGCAATGTTTCATGCACAGAAGCCAGCTGAGAATGAAGTTCAGAGCAGGCAGCACAATTGAATGACATGCCAGCAAACAAAAATGACCACACTTCACTCATTGCCTCCATAAGCTCAAACATCTGTGCTGTCATCACATATTTTTACATCATTGATTGACCTGTATTCAAAATGTCCCTAAAAACGTATCAGATAAAAATGTATGTGTTGCAATGGATTAAAGGCAGCACGGTGGTGCAGCAGTAGAGTTGCTGCCTTACAGCGCCAGAGACCCGGGTTCGATCCTGACTATGGGTGCTGTCTGTATGGAGTTTGTACGTTCTCCCTGTGACAATGTGGGTCTCCTCCGGGTGCTCCGGTTTCCCACACACCAAAGACATACAGGTTTGTGGATAAATTGGCTCCTGTAAATTGTCCCTAGTGCCTACGATAGAACTAGTGTGATCACTGGTCGGTGGGCTGAAGGGGTTGTTTCCATGCTGTATCTATAAAACTGAAGTAAACAGAGTGAGCCGATGGATAACAAAATGGAAAAACATTTAATGAGGATGTACCCTCACTCAGAAAGGGAGACCTTCTATCAAAACCATTAAAGGAGAGATCTGCCTCTTACACAAGAAAATGAAAGCACCGGGTTTACAAGTTCATTTCACAACTGCAGCTGAAGTGTCCCAGCCCCATTACTGACTCCATTAGTCACACGTGGCATTGTTAATTATCTCTCAGCAAGATCTGTCACGTTTGATCATCAGAAGCAGAAGCAAGGCAGGTAAAGTACGATCTGAGCTCTAAAATCAGAGCAACCAAGACATCCTGAATTACGACAATGAAACAAAGAGATATATGGCTGAAAACAGGAAAAGGAGAATGACATGAATAAAGGGCAACATTTTTTTGTAGTCCAATTTGAGGATTTCAAGTTTAGTTCAGAGTTACAGCGTGGAAACAGGCCCTTGGGCCCACTGAGCCCATGCCTACCAATGATCGCCTGTACACTAGTTCTATCCTACACACTTGGGCTGATTTACACAAGCCATCTTTGGGATATGGGAGGAAACCGAAGCACCCGGAGAAAACCTACACGGTCACAGATACAAACTCCGCACAGACAGCACCTGTAGTCAGGATCGAACCTTGATCTCTGGCGCCGTGAGGCAGCAACTCTATGGCTGTGCCATCTCTTCAAGTTAATATTAACGTCATAAATCTATCTCCTGATCTAGATGTTCTCTTCCCAGCTCACTTTCCTGCCTATTCTTGTGTCATCAGCAAAAAAAAGCAAACATACAGGACCTTTGGTGTCTTAATCAATGTCATCTGCATAAATTGTAAAAACGTCTGGACACAGTACCGATCCTTGTACACATCACTTGTTACATCATATCAACCAAAATAAGATCTCTTTGTGCCTATTTTATGTTTCCTGTTAATAATCCAATCTTTGAGCAATGTCAAAATGTTACCTCCTACAACTTCTATTTTTATTTTCCACAATAACCTTTGATTCAGCACCGTAGAAATCCCTGGCAGAAATCTATCTTATCTTCTTTGGTTCCTCGTCATCCACAGTGTATGACTATGCATCGTGTAGGTGGTGAAGGGGTTTGGGGGATTCTGGAAGTGAATCATTCATAACACAAAGTAGAGTTTCACGTTCTTAGCTCCACGACAAGTCAATTGCTGCAACAATACTGCCATTAAGGAAGGAGGTGGAGGCGTTGGAGTGTGTGCCAAAGAGGTTTATCATACTGCTTCCTGGATTAGAGGGTATTAGCTATCAGAGAGCTTGGACAATTTGGATTGTTTTCTCTCCAGCGTCTAAGGTCGCGGGGGAAACCGTTAGAAGTAAAATTACAAGAGGCATCGATAGGGTTCAGTGGTTTTTAAGAAGATTTAGATATGTGCATGGATATGTTGGGAATGGACGGATATGAATTACTTGTAGGCAGAGGAGAATAGCTTAATCTGGCATCATGTTCAGCACAGACAATGTGGGCCGAAGGATCTCTTAGCTTGCTTTAATCTTGGTTTAATTTCAGTTTAGTTCAGAGATACAGCATGGAAACAGGCCCATCGGCCCACCAAGTCCGCGGCGACCAGCAATCCCTGGATACACTAGTTCTCTCCTACACATTAGGGATGACTTACAGAGGCCAATTCACCTACAAACCTGCACGTATTTGGAATGTGGGAGGAAACCGGAGCACCCGGAAAAAATCCACATGGTCACAGGGAGAACGTACAAACTTCATACAGACAAGCACACGTAGTCAGGATCGAACGCGAGTTTCTGTGCTGTAAGACAGCAACTCTATCACTGCAAACTGTGCTACCCCACCGATCTATACCTGTGTTGTACTGTTCTATGTTTCTTGTTCAATATCATGTCACTCTCTTATTAGAAATGGTTGCTGCCTGATGCTTGTCTGGTGTCAGTGTTATCAGTCTACGCCTAGGCAAGAGCAAAGATAGTAGAGCAGAGCAAGATAGACCACTCGACCCTAAAAACTGTAGTATGTCATGGCGCCATTTTAGTAGACAAAAACTTGCAGAAACATTTAAAAAGAAAAATAACAAAAATCTGTGAATTGATAGATGAGATATATTCTGCATTTTAATGGTATCATCACACATGCTGTTCCCCCACAACACTGATTACACTGCGAGAGACATTACGAACGTCGGGTTTTGCCTACTAAAATGGCGGACGTTCGACTCCTTTGCGTACTACATTTCAGTACAGGCGATTTCAACTGAGTGGTTCATCTTGCTCCTCTAGTATCTTTAGGCAAGACTTACTTCACTACCTGTGAAACTCTGAATGGAGCTGCATTCTGTGCAACATCCAGTGCTTCTAGTCCTTCTTCCAAACAACTTCCTCCATGGAGAAATAGTAGCCAATCCTCGTGCTCATCATAAATTCTGTGTTCATGCATGAGTCGGCACAGCAGTCTCGATGGGCCAAATGGCATAATTCTGCTCCTATATCATTTGATCTATGTCCTATGATCTAAGCATGTTGCTTATTATTTTCTTTTGTAAACACTTTGACATGGGTACATACAATTCACATTTTTATCTAATTTCGCCTTTTTTGTGTCCATTTTTTATTTGCCAAACTGCAGGAGTGGAGGATGGGGAGAAGAAAGAGGACCACGCAGTATTTTCTCTGTCTCGCTGAGGTCAATTGCAGAGCTGTCTCTGCCTTTTCTGGTTGAAGTCAACTAATCTAGCACAGGTCTGAGTTCTTATGCTGTTTTGATTTGGTCAGGACTTAGTTTGAAGGGGGTTTTAATTTTAAAAAACAAGCTTGTCACAGTTCGAACAGCAGGAAGTTTAGCAGAACGTGGAGGGTAAATGTCAGAATCCCTCTTTATCACCTGTACAAACTCATGGAGCCTGCCATTGTTTGTAACTCCTGCCATATGCTTAAATATAAAATAATACAGTAGATGGTGCACAAACTCACGAGAGGAATAGATCAGGTAGATGCACAGTCTCTTGCCCAGAGTAGGGGAATCGAGAATCAGAGGACATCGGTTTAAGGTGAGCGGAGAAAGATTTAATAGGAACCCGAGGGGTAACTTTTTCACACAAAGGGTGGTGGGTATATGGAACAAAATGCCGAAGGAGGTAGTTGAGGAAGGTACTATCACAACATTTAAGAAAGGGAGATTAATATCAAGAGAGAGTTAGATTTAGTTCTTAGGGCTAATGGAATCTAGGGCTATGGGGAAAAAGCAGGAACGGAGTACTGATTTTAGATGATCAGCCATGATCATATTGAATTGCGGTGCTGGCTCGAAGGTCCTAATGGCCCACTCCTACGCCTATTTTTCTATGTATCTTCTATGAAACATGTAGACCGGTACATGGATAGGACAGGTTTAGTGTGATATTGGCCAAATGCAGGCACATGGGACATGTTGGTCAGTATGGGCAAGTTGGGCAAAAGGGCCTGCTTCCACGCTGTGAGACATTATGACTCTATGACTAATAGCATCTTGGTTTTTACGTGTGATTTAAAGCAAGAATTATGCCACAAACAATTTAAAGCTAGCTTATCTAACGTCACTTGCCACCTATCACTTGATAGGCTTTAGGATCATAGAGTGTTACAATATGGAACCAGGTCCTTCAGCCCAACTTGCCCAGAATGACCAATGTATCCCATCTACACTGGTCCCACCTGGCTGCATTTAGCTCATATCCCTCTAAAACTGTCCTACCCATGTACCTGTCTAAATGTTTCTTAAACATTGCGATGGTACCTGTCTCAACTATCTCCTCCGGCAGCTCGTTCCCTACACCCACCACCTTTTGCGTGAAAAAGTTACCCCTCAGATTCCTATTAAATCTTTCCACCCTCACCTTAAACTTATGTCCTCTGGTTCTCAATTCCTCTACTCTGGGCAAGAGACTCTGTGTGTCTATCCGATCTATTCCTTTCATGATTTTGTACACCTCTACAAGATCACCCCTCATCCTCCTCCTTTTCAAAGAATAAAGTCCTACCCTGCTCAACCTCTCTCCATAGCTCAGGCCCTCGAGTCCTGGAAACATCCCCGTAAATCTTCCCTGCGCCCTTTTCAGCTTGACATCTTTCCTATAACATGGCGCCCAAAACTGAACACAATACTCTAAATGCAGCCTCACCAACGTCGTATACAACTGCAACATGGCCTACCAACTTCCATACTCAATGCTCTGACCGATGAAAGCCAATTTGCCAAAAGCCTTTTGACCACACTTTCTACCTAAGATGCCTCTTTCAACTAACTATGTACCTGCATTCCCTCTGCTTTACAACACTCCCCAGGGCTCTACCCAGGGTTCACTATGTAGGTTCTGCCCATGTTATTGCTTCCAAAATGCAACACCTCACATTTCTCTATATAAATTTCATCAACCATTCCACCCGCCCAAACGATCAAGATCCTGCTGCAATTTTTGGCCAACCATCTTCACAATTTCATCTGCAAACGTTAACCCTGCCATGTACGTACTCATTCAAATCATTGATAAGGATGACAAATAGCAATGGGCCCAGCATCGAACCCTAAGGCACACCACTAGTCACAAGCCTCCAGTCCGAAAAGCATCCTTCCACCATCACCCTTTGCTTCCTTCCATGAAGCCAATTTTTAATCCATTCGGCTATCTCTCCTTGGATCCTGACCTTCCATAGCAACCTACCATGCGGAACCTTGTCAAATGCCTTGCTAAAATCCATGTAAACCACGTCTACAGCTTTGTCTTCATCAACCGTTTTGTTCACATCCTCAAAAAACTCAATCAGATTCATGAGACATGACCTCCCACATACAAAACCATGTTGACTATCCCTAATCAAACCTTGTCCATCCAAGTGTACGTATATCCTATCCCTCTGAATAAGCTCTAGTAACTTTCAAACCACAGATGCTAAGTTCCTGAGGGGTCCTGCTCTCTCTAGTTATCATTTTTCTCTTTATGTGCTTATAAAATCTTTTAGGATTATCCTTAATGCCATCTGCCGGAGCTATCTCCTGTTGTCTTTTTGCCCTTCTGATTTCCTTTTTCTCCAGAGATGCTGCCTGACCCGCTGAGTTACTCCAGCACTTTGTGTCCATCTTTGGTATAAACCAACATCTGCAGTTCTTTGTTTCTACTATAAGATGAAGGTGAATTTCTCCAGCATCTGCCATTCCTTGTGCATTAATTTCTGTGGGCAGCCAAAGTTGAGAAAGATGTTCCACAGTCACTCTTAATCATTGGGAGTCAAAAGCTTCTGTAAACGCCGAGGTAGATGTGGCTCCGTGCATTTCCCTTGGTGTAAATACACTGCCCTTTGATCTGTAGATGGACAAAGTCACGAACGTAATTCATGGGAGCAGCTTTTTGACCTGTGGGAGGGAATAGTCAATGAGGACACGAACATTGACATTTGCTCTGCAGTGACCGCAGTTGGATTTGTCACTTTTCTTGAAGATGGTCATGATAGCAGCACTTTAAGGTCCCTGGCATGTTTTGCTCGTCCTGGATGTGAAAGATGTTGTGAATTTGTGACTAAAGTTCCTCTCTGCCAAATGTTAGAACTTCAGCAGGGATGCCATCTGCTCTTGAGATCTTGTTGTTGATTCTCATACACTTACTCAATCTCTCTCTCTCTCTCTCTCTCTCTCTCTCTCTCTCTCTCTCTCTCTCTCTCTCTCTCTCTCTCTCTCTCTCTCTCTCTCTCTCTCTCTCTCTCTCTCTCTCTCTCTCTCTCTCTCTCTCTCTCTCTCTCTCTCTCTCTCTCTCTCTCTCTCTCTCTCTCTCTCTCACATAATGTAATTGATAGTCATCTGGATCCAATCCAACCGTGTGCTTGGCGTTCTGACAACCACATTTCTACACCATGTCATCCCAACCCCATTGACTCCTTGGCAATGCAATACTCTAAATGTGCCTGATCAAGTTCTGTAACCAAACTTCTGCCCATCTTCTCCCTTTGGAGGGGTGCTGTTTCCAGATGCACATCAAGATCCCTTGGAGGGATGAATTTTGAGTTCCATTTGGAGCCATAGAACATAGCGTAACATAGCGTACAGCGTAAGAAGTGCCCCTTTGGCCCACAACGTCTGTGCCGAACATGATGCCAAGATCATCTCTAATAAAAAGAAAATACACAAAGTACTGGAGTAACTCAGCAGATCTGGCAGCATCTCTGGCTAAAAAGGATGGGTAACATTTTGGGTCGGGACCTTTCTTCAGATTGAAAGTATAGGGGAGGGAACTGGAGGGAAGAAAAGGAAAAAGGATCCACAGATGCTGGTTTATATCAAAGATAGACACAAAATGCTGGAGTAATGCAGCAGGTCAGCCAGCATCTCTGGAAAACATGGACAGGTGATGTTTCAGGCCAGGCCCTTCTTCCAACTCTTATCTATCTGCACATAATCCGTCTCCCACCATTCACTGCAGACCTATATGCTTATCCAAAAGTCTCTTAAATGCCATGAACTATCTGCCTCAACCACCACCCTCAGCAGCGCATTCTAGGCACAATCCCTCTGTACATCTACACTGTTAAGGCTCATGCCATTAATTGTATATTTTCCCATACACAACCTCCCAAAGTGCAATACCTCACACTTTCTCAGATTAAACTCTATCTGCCATTTCTCCGCCCATTTCTGTAGCTGATCTGTGTCCCGCTGTATACTTTGACAGCCTTCTTCATAGTCATAGGTTCATAAGTGATAGGATCAGAATTAGGCTATTCGGTCCAAGAAGTCTACACCATTCAATTATGGCTGATCTAGCTCTCCTTCCTAACCCCATCCTTCTCCTCATAACCTCTCACTCCCATACTAATCAAGAATCTATCTATATCTGCCTTAAAAATATCCATTGACTTGGCGTCCACAGCCTTCTGTGGCAATTAATTCCACAGATTCACCACCCTCTGACTAAAGAAATTCCTCCTCTTTTCCTTCCTAAAGGAATGTCCTTTAATTCTGAGGCTATGACCTCGGGTCCTAGAGTCTCCCACGAGTGGAAACATCCTCTCCACATCCACTCTACCCAAGCCTTTCATTATTCGGGAAGTTTCAATGACGTCCCCCCTCATCCTTTTAAACTCAACCACAACCCCAGCAATCTTGGTGTCATCTGCAAACCTAGTAGCCAGCCCGTCTATGTTTACATCAGCAGACAGCAGAGATCCCAGCACAGATCCCAGGATGACTGTAATCCTCTCTTTGCTTCCAAAGGGTTGGTATCAGAAGAAACTCCAGATATATTTTCCTCTTTTAACATTGATTGTTCAAGGTGTGACCTTGGTTTTCCAGCAGGTAGTTTAACATATTATGCAGGAATCTTCTTGTGATTGAACATCAAGACTTCCGGTGGCGTTATGGAGAGATAGGACGCACGTTAACAAAAGAATAAAAGAACAAAACAGTTCATTTAGCAACGTATCCACTGGTTAAACAGCTCATTACTGATATGCATTTTTACAAGGAGGAGCAAGTAAACAGACCACAATGCCACCCAAACAAAGGCAGAAAAAAGATGGAGAGGAAGGCCGCGCAGAAGCCCCAAGCTCGCCTGAGAAACAGTCCTGTGAAGAGACAACAAACCAAACACTTATAAGCCATTGAAATCCTTCGCCGAGAACTCTCTGCAGTGAAGCAAGAAATATGTACCAAAATAGACTCTCGCATTGAAGAGGTAATCGCGAACCTGAGAGGGGAAATTTTTCGTCTAGAAACCGACATCAAACGTAAGCTGAAACTACTCGGGCTACTTTACTCGCCCGCAGTAAGACTATCCGTGCGCTGGAAATAACGGCTATAGCTCTGATGCTACAGACGAGGTGAAAGTTGAAGTGGAGCGCATTTCCGGCTTGGTATCAAAACTATCAGAAAAATGCCTAGATCTGGAGGGGCATTCCAAGCGTCAAAACTTGAGAATGGTCGGAGTGAAAGAAGGTAAAGAATACGCTCAAAATGTCCGTGACCTTACAGCACAACTACTTAAAGACACTCACTTTAGATGAGAAGCCCGTGCTCGACCAAGCACACAGAACTCTGAGAACCCGGCCGGACGACAACGCGCCACCGCGACACCTGGTCCTGCGGGTGCATTACTGTCATGTCCTGGATGAAATACTTAGTAAAGTGGCCAAGGATAGGAACTTATCATATCAAGGTCAACGGATAAGGATCTTCAGGGACTATCCCCCTGAAGTCGTTAAACAAAGAGCTTTCTTTTCCAAGACAAGAGGATTACTGAGGGACATACCAGGAGTTCGATTTGGATTATTATACCCGGCCAAACTCCGTGTCACACATGACGGTGCGGAATCCCTCTTCACTGACCCGAGCGAAGCATTACTGTTTGCCCAGAGCATCGCCGGAGTCGCCAAGGGATAAGTACTAGCCTATAGAGGCTATAAACTACTGGCTGTTATTGTCTGGCCGCTTTGTAATATGGTAGAAATACTACTGACTGAAAGATAACTATTACCAGACCCATGTCGGTTAACTATGTATTCAGTTACCTTGACGATTCAAATTTTGCTACTTGCGGAGTTACTTTAAAGACTCCAACATCCAAAGTGTATTTCTTAATTATCTGCTGAAACGCAAATAGGACGAGCTCTGACTTCTTCCACACAATATGCCATCCTATAGAATGTTAAGTAGAGTGGAATGTTGAGCCATTTAAAGACGGTTCTGTTTAGTTCTTTAATACGTTATAGGTGCAGGGTTATCAATAAGTACAATACTAGTATTAGAAGTTAATTGTAAGGAAGGTTACCTTACCTTTACCGCCGTTACGAGGTGTTTGTTAGCAGCGTCTCTATACTTTGTTCCTTTTTTCTTGTTTTCTAATTATCTATTCCTTTCTTTCTCTTGTTTGCAATATATATCTTAGTATCTTGCGCTAATGCACATTTCTCTTGGTGATATTCACGGGAGGTGGGGGAGTGGGGTGGGTGGTTTCTTACTCAGCCTATATTCCCAAAAATACTTTAATTACTGTGTTAGAGCATTTATTTCAGCAGAAGATATATACACTAACTATGCAAGATGATGTAGCAAGCAAAACTGGGGGGAAAGGAATTACCTTTTGTAGTTGGAATGTCAAGGGCGTGAATGAACCAATAAAAAGGGGTAAAATACTAGCTCACTTAAAATCCCTTAACACTGACATAATATTCCTCCAGGGGACTCACCTCAAGAATGACTCACACAACATGCTGAGGTGCAGGTGGATTGGACAGCTGTACCACTCCACCTTTCCCTCAAACGCCAGGGGTACCGCAATCTTAATCCGTAAAGGTACCCCGTTCAAACATAAATCTACAATAGTTGATAAGGAGGGCAGATATATCATAGTGACCGGAGAAGTGTATTCAACCTCACTGACTTTGGTGAACATATACGGCCAAAATTTTGATAACCCACAATTTTTCAATAAAGTATTTAATTTAATCCCAGATATGTTCCAGTCCAATTTGATAATCGGGGGTGATCTAAATTGTGTATTGGACTAATACTTAGACAGATCTTCATTCCGTAGAATAATTACATCCAAGTCTAGTGAATGTTTGAATATGTCTATAAACAACACAAATATAAAAGATGTATGGAGGATTGCCAACCCCTCAGGAAGAGAGTATTCTTTCTACTCAGGTGCCCATAAAACATATACAAGAATAGATTATTTTCTGGTTGATTCTAAACTCCTGCCATATACCCACAACCCAAAATACCCAGATCAAACCGGGTTCATACCTAAACGACATTCATTCTTTAATCTGAGATGTCTGTTTAATATAATTTACTTACATAGAATACCGAATAAAGACCTCACAATCATCGCATTGGATGCGGAAAAAGCCTTTGACCAAGTTGATTGGTCTTATCTTTTCACAGCGCTGGGAAAATTCCAATTAGGCAAAACCTTTATCTTATGGCTGAAGCTTTTATATGGGAACCCGAACACCAGAATATTAACCAATCAAACCCTCTCATCTAAATTTTGCTTATTCAGGGGTATTAGACAAGGATGTGCTCTCTCCCCGATGCTATTCGCATTAGCCATAGAACCACTTGCTGAGAGCATCAGGTCCCACCCAGGCATATACGGATACAATACTAAACATACTACGAACAAAGTTTCCCTCTATGCAGATGATGTACTATTATACATCACTAACCCCCCGAACTAGTATCCCAAATTTACTATCCATTATAGACCAATTCGGCATCTTCTCTGGCTACAGAATTAATTGGAATAAAAGCGAAATTATGCCAATAAACGAACAAGACGTTACCCGGCTCCAACAGTTCCCTTTTAGAATTGTTACCGATAAATTCAGATATCTCGGAGTTTACATTACCAGGAAATATTCCCTCCTGTTTAAAACAAATTTCCCTCCATTAATTACAAAACTTCATACTTATATTCAATTTTGGGAAACACTGCCTATTTCCCTCCTTGGCAGATTGAATGCCTTAAAGATGATTTTTCTCTCGCAGCTTTTATATTTATTTCAGACAATACCGATATATCTTCCCAAATCTTTCTTTAAAAAAATTGATTCCATTGTTACTAACTTTATATGGGGCTAAAAAGTCACCGAATACATAAACGGCATGTGCAAATCCAAAGAGAATGGACTAGCTTTACCCAATTTTCTTTCTTACTACTGGGCAACGAATATTAAAACCATAATCTTCTGGTTGGATGATACATACCAATAGGCCAATTGGCTAAAAATGGAAAGAGAAGATTGTTTGCCTTGTTCCATAGGCTTGATTGTCCTGTGTCCAATAATCCTGAACAAGTCAATGTACGATTATAACCCTATAATTCATGGTACTATTCGTATCTGGAAACAGTTGAAGTTCAGTCTTAAATTGAGAGACATGTCTCTCCTCCATCTAAAGTAGAGGGTTTAAAAGAGGGGTTATTTGTAGTAGAACCCCTCTTTTAAACCCTCTACTTTAGACAGTGTCTTCACCCAATGGAAGAACAAAGGAATCAATACTGTGGGAGACCTATACTGGAAGGGGACCTTTTCCTCCTTCCAAGAGTTGCGGGTGAAATACGATTTGAATACAAATAATTTTTTCAGATATCTTCAGGTGAGGAACTATGTGAAAACATACATGCAAGACTACAACACTGCAAGTCCAGATAAACTTGACGAATGTTTGAATAGACATGCAGATACAGAGAAGTTGATATCCTACATTTACAATGTTCTTCAAAACATCAACTCCCCATCATCTGAGGTTTACAGGCGTGCATGGGAAGATGAGATGGGTCAACAAATTTCCAATGATACATGGGACGAAAGCTTACAACATATCCATACTTGCTCCTTAAATGCCAGACATTGCCTGATACAGTTCAAAGTGCTGTACAGGTTATACTATTCAAAAACCAAACTGAACAAAATTTTCCCCAGTGTTTCTCCTCTTTGCGATAAGTGTCAATTCCAAGAAGCCACTTTAATCCATAGTTTCGTACTATGTTTTACTGAAATAGAATGTTTTTGGACGAAAATATTCAAAGTTTTCTCCAATATACTGAAAATCCCATTAGAGCTAGACTCAAAACTGATAATACTGGGAATATCAGAAGCATGTGCTACATTGACTGTTTTTCAGCGACGCTTTGTCGGCTATGGACTAATATTAGCAAAAAAACTCATACTTAAATTCTGGAAAAGTGTGAAGTTCCTCCAGTGAAGATGTGGATTACAGAAATGACGGACACATTACATTTTGAGAGAATTAGGTTTATCTCGAATGACAAACTGAAGCAATTTTTTAAAATATGGTCACCTTTTATTGATTTTCTCGAACAATACAATACTTGAACACAATTCAAAATCACTCGTAGGGATGGGTGAGCGGGCACGTGGGTGGGCTGTCCGGTATATCTCCCCTTTTTTCTTTTATATTTCTCTTTTCCTTCTTTCTCTTTTTAATTAAATTCCCTTTTTGAAAAGTGTTAAAATTGAAGCTGTTCATAAAGCTACAAAATTGTCATGTTTTTTTTACACAAAGGCTTCCAATAAAACATAAATAGTAAAAATAAAAAATTAAAATTAAATTAAAATAAATAAAATAAAAAAGAGTGTCTTATGTCCCAAACAGAACAATGAATATGTAAATATAATATGCAGCAAACAATATAATAAACAAAAAAAGTTCAGTATATATTGTACGTAGTATGAGTGTGAGCATGTCTATGCTGTATGAATGGCAATATCTGATATACTGCTTAGTTTAGAGATACAGCATGGAAACAGGCCCTTTGGCCCATTGAGTCTACGCCGACCATTGATCACCCATTCACACTATTTCACTAATTGTTCCTAGTGTGTCAGATAGAACTAATGTATGTGATCACTGGTCGGCGCGGACTCGGTGGGTCGAAGGGCCTGTTTCCACACTGTAGCTCTAAACTAATGTAAGGTTTCCACCATTTTGTATACAAAAGCTGTGTAGCTTTAAACAAAAGGTAGTCAATTTAGAGACTAGCTTGGGTGCCGTATTGAAAACCGCCTCCACAGCTGTCTAGAACATTGTTGTCAAATTCTAAAGGTCTGTTTCATCAGATCATGAGACACGGATCCCCCTACAACTCTGCTCAACCTCTGCGTCTGGGCCTCTGTAAGGAATCGTGTGGGTTTCCCTACTCTGCAAGTATCCAGCACCTACGGGATTATGAGCAGATGCAGAATGTGAACCAGGCACAGATATAACTGGCTTCCTGTCTATGGATGCATTTGCAAGGAGTGGAAGCCTTCTTGTTTTGCAGAACTGGGGGGTGCTCAAACCCATGGGCGCAGCCTGCAGATATTAGTGATATAGCATGGAAACAGGCCCTTCAGCCCACCTAGTTCATACTGACCCTCAATCTTTTTCTGTGCAGGAAGGAACTGCAGATGCTGGTTTACACCTAAGATAGACACCGAATGCTGAAGTAACTCGGCGGGTCAGGCAGCATCTCTGAAGAAAAGGAATAGATGACATTTCGGGTCGAGACCCTTCTTCAGACCTGAAGCATCAGCTATTACTTTTCTCCAGAGATGCTGCCTGACCTGCTGAGTTACTCCAGCATTTCGTGTCAATCCTCTTCTTCTGTCTATTTTCTGTCTATCTGACCATCGATCACACATTCACACTAGTTCTATGCTTTTCGTTTTGCATCCGCTACCTACACACTAGGGGGCAATTTACAGAGGGCCAATTAACCTACAAACCCCCACGTCTTTCGAATGCGGGAGGAAACCAGAGCACCCAGAGTAAACTCACACAGTAACAGGGAGAACGTGCAAACTCCATATCAAAAGCATCCGAGGTCAGGATCAAAAACACATCTCCAGTGCTGTAATGGGTACAACCTGCCCCCACAAGCCCCACTCTCTAGTGGAAACCCAGCGATTTAGGAAAACTCCCACAGCTCTCTTACCTTTAGACCTAAAACAGACTGACCTCGTTTTCAGTCAAAAAATGAATGAAACAAAAGACATTACTTGGAAGCATAATTGGATGTAAACAACAATGAACCACGTGCCAAAAGATGTGAAATCTCCACATACAAACCAATCAAAAATTATTTCTGCAAACTTTGGTAATGAGACTATGACTCTGTTCCAAATTGATCTTTAATTGCCTAGAGAGAATTAGATTGATTTTTAGCAGCTTGACAAAAATTAATTATGATGTGTGATGTGCCTAATTAGAACTTTAAACTTTCATGGACCTTTTGGGGAGAATGAACCCAAGCTGCAATTAACCATGACTGTAGCACCTGCTCGTTCCTCTGGCTAACCTTTACCTTGGTTTTGCATGTCACACGCTGTGAGTCATTTCCATTGCTTTCACTATCCTCACAGCCATCTGTGCTGCTCCAGTTCTAGCCTCTTGCTCATCAGCGGGTTCCTTCACAGCCACTGATGGCCGGAGTTGCCAACTCTGCCTTCATGTCTTAGTACCTGGGATGGCAGGACTTTCATATGAAGAAAGACTGCATAGACTAGGCTTATACTCGCTGGAATTTAGAAGACTGAGGGGGGAACTTATAGAAACATATAAAATTCTTAAGGGGTTGGAGAGGCTAGATGCGGGAAGATTGTTCCCGATGTTGGGGAAGTCCAGAACCAGGGGTCACAGCTTAAGGATAAGGGGGAAGTCTTTTAGGACCGAGATGAGAAAACATTTCTTCACACAGAGAGTGGCGAGTCTGTGGAATTCTTTGCCACAGAAGGTAGTTTTTTTAGGTACGTGAAGAGGAAAAAAATAGTCAAGGCAAATGTGGGTCCCTTGAAGACAGAAACAGGGGAATTTATTATGGGGAACAAAGAAATGGCAGACGAGTTAAACCGTTACTTTGGATCTGTCTTCACTGAGGAAGATACACACAATCTCCCAAATGTTCTAGGGGCCGGAGAGCCTAGGGTGATGGAGGAACTGAAGGAAATCCACATTAAGCAGGAAATGGTTTTGGGTAGACTGATGGGACTGAAGGCTGATAAATCCCCAGGGCCTGATGGTCTGCATCCCAGGGTACTTAAGGAGGTGGCTCTAGAAATAGTGGAAGCATTGGAGATCATTTTTCAATGTTCTATAGATTCAGGATCAGTTCCTGTGGATTGGAGGATAGCAAATGTTATCCCACTTTTTAAGAAAGGAGGGAGAGAGAAAACAGGTAATTATAGACCAGTTAGTCTGACATCAGTGGTGGGGAAGATGCTGGAGTCAATTATAAAAGACGAAATTGCTGAGCATTTGGATAGCAGTAACGGGATCATTCCGAGTCAGCATGGATTTACGAAGGGGAAATCATGCTTGACAAATCTACTGGAATTTTTTGAGGATGTAACTAGGAAAATTGACAGGGGAGAGTCAGTGGATGTGGTGTACCTCGACTTTCAGAAAGCCTTCGACAAGGTCCCACATAGGAGATTAGTGGGCAAAATTAGGGCACATGGTATTGGGGGTAGGGTACTGACATGGATAGAAAATTGGTTGACAGACAGAAAGCAAAGAGTGGGGATAAATGGGGCCCTTTCGGAATGGCAGACAGTGACCAGTGGGGTACCGCAAGGTTCGGTGCTGGGACCCCAGCTATTTACAATATACATTAATGACTTAGACGAAGGGATTAAAAGTACCATTAGCAAATTTGCAGATGATACTAAGCTGGGGGGTAGTGTGAATTGTGAGGAAGATGCAATAAGGCTGCAGGGTGACTTGGACAGGTTGTGTGAGTGGGCGGATACATGGCAGATGCAGTTTAATGTAGATAAGTGTGAGGTTATTCACTTTGGAAGTAAGAATAGAAAGGCAGATTATTATCTGAATGGTGTCAAGTTAGGAGGAGGGGGAGATCAACGAGATCTGGGTGTCCTAGTGCATCAGTCAATGAAAGGAAGCATGCAGGTACAGCAGGCAGTGAAGAAAGCCAATGGAATGTTGGCCTTCGTAACAAGAGGAGTTGAGTATAGGAGCAAAGAGGTCCTTCTACAGTTGTACCGGGCCCTGGTGAGACCGCACCTGGAGTACTGTGTGCAGTTTTGGTCTCCAAATTTGAGGAAGGATATTCTTGCTATGGAGGGCGTGCAGCGTAGGTTCACTAGGTTAATTCCCGGAATGGCGGGACTGTCGTATGTTGAAAGGCTGGAGCGATTGGGCTTGTATACACTGGAATTTAGAAGGATGAGGGGGGATCTTATTGAAACATATAAGATAATTAGGGGATTGGACACATTAAAGGCAGGAAACATGTTCCCAATGTTGGGGGAGTCCAGAACAAGGGGCCACAGTTTAAGAATAAGGGGTAGGCCATTTAGAACGGAGATGAGGAAGAACTTTTTCAGTCAGAGAGTGGTGAAGGTGTGGAATTCTCTGCCTCAGAAGGCAGTGGAGGCCAGTTCGTTGGATGCTTTCAAGAGAGAGCTGGATAGAGCTCTTAAGGATAGTGGAGTGAGGGGGTATGGGGAGAAGGCAGGAACGGGGTACTGATTGAGAGTGATCAGCCATGATCGCATTGAATGGCGGTGCTGGCTCGAAGGGCTGAATGGCCTACTCCTGCACCTATTGTCTATTGTCTATTGTCTATTGTAGTTGAGGCCAGTTCATTGGCTATATTTAAGAGGAAGTTAGATGTGGCCCTTGTGGCTAAAGGGATCAGGGGGTATGGAGAGAAGGCAGGTACAGGTTACTGAGCTGGTAGATCAGCCATGATCATATTGAATGGCGGGGCAGGCTCGAAGGGCCGAATGGCCTACTCCTGCACCTATTTTCTATGTTTCTATGTTTTTACACAAAAATGCTGGAGTAACTCAGCGGGTCAGGCAGCATCTCTGGGGAAAAGGAATAGGTGACGTTTTGGGTCGCCTTCTTTGGATCCGGAACATCACCTATTCCTTTCTCCTGAGATGCTGCCTGGCCCGCTGAGTTACTCCAGCATTTTGTGTCTATCTTCGGTGTAAACCAGCACTTGCAGTTCCTTCCTACACACTTAGTTTAGAGATAAAGCATGGAAACATACTCTAAGAACAGATGGTGAAGTTGGCCGAGTCGTGGAGAGTGAGGAAGGGTAACAAAGGGGACAGACAGCAAGATTATAGATCAGTTGGAAATTTGGTGGAGAAATGACAGATCAGGACCTTTTGGATTTTTATTGTGGGAGGGTAGTCCTGATGACTGGTCTTAACCTGAAACGTTGAATAATCTCCCCCACCCTCCCACGGATGCTGCTCAACCTGGTGAGTTTCTCCAGCAGTTTTGTATCTGATTCCAGATTCCCAATGATTCAATTATACTTTATTGTCACATGTACCTAGGTACAGTGACATTCTTTGTTCCTCAGACTATCTTTAATTGGACTTTACTGGACTTGCACAAAACGTTATTCCCTTTACCCTGTACCCGTACACTGTGGACGGCTTGATTGGAATCGTGTATAGTCTTTTCAGTGACTGGATAGCATGCAACAAAAATGCTTTTCATTGTACCTCGGTACACGTGACAATAGTAAACTAAACTAAGCTAAATGCAAAGTACGTAAAGTTACAAAAGTACATACAAAAGTACATATCAGAGTCCCGATGGTACTTCTTTGTTTTCAGTGGCCCCCCCACACCGCCCCAGGCCCTCCTTGATCTCGGCGGCATCTACCCCCCTCCTCCTTTTTCTTGGCGCCCCCCTCCCCGGTCCCTCCTTGTCCTCAGCGCCCCCCCCCCCCCCCCACGGGTCACTCCATGTTCATGGCGGCACCCCCATCTCCCCCCTCCCACCCCACCCACTGGGTCCCACATCTGCCGTCTCTTGTGCCTCAGAGATTCAATCTCAGCGCAGGCTGGTGTCAAACAAGGTGACAACATCACCCAAACCTCCCCCGCTCTTTCTCATCACAATGCTGCACATCATCTCCAAGAGCTTTTTGCTGAAGCGTGCTAATCCACAGACCATATGTTCAACCCACATCATCTCCACTTCACACTCAAGGTCACTCTCATTTCTGTCAGTGGGCTGATGTGGACAGACTGCCAGTTTAACCAGTCTTTGTTTTCTCAGCTCCAAATTGTTGGTGACCATTTCACTGAAGGATTGGAGCCCTGCGCTCAAACATCTGCAAGCACCAGAGTGCATAGGACAGTACATCACATGAAAGAGTCCTTCGGCCCACAATGTTTGTGCTGAACATGATTCCAAGTTAAACTGATCTCATCAGCCTGCACATGATCCATATCCATCCATTCCCTGCACTTCCATGTGCCCATCTAAAGGTCTCTTAAACACCACTATCGTTCTGCCTCCACCACCACCCCTGGCAATGCGTTACAGGCCCCCACATCTCTGTGTAAAAAACTTGCCCCGCACATCATTAAACATTCCCCCTTCTCACCTTATAGCCATGGCCTCTAGTGTTGGACATTTCCACCCTGGGTAAAAAGGTTCCAACTGTCTCCCCTATTTAAGCCTCTCAGAATTTTATTTACTTCTATCAAATCTCCCCTCAACCTCCGATTTTCCAGAAAACAATCCAATTCTGTCTAACCTATCCCTGTAGCTGAAAGCCTCTAATTCAAAGAGCACTCCGGTAAAAAATGCATACTTCCAGATTCAGGGACAGTTTCCATCCAGCTGTTATCAGGCAACTGAACCGTCCTCTCACCAACTAGAGAGCGGCCCTGACCTCCCATCTACCTCATTGGATACTTTCGAACTATCTTTAATTGGACTTTACTGGACTTAAAATGTTATTCCCCTTTTGATGGGTTGATTGCAAACATATATAGTCTTTTCACTGACTGGATAGCATGCAACATAAAAGCTTTTCACTGTGCCTCAGCACATGTGACAATAACAAACTAAACTGAACTGGTTCCAGTGCACAGTCTTTGCGTCTGTGATGGTAGTTGTCACTAACTTCTCCATGTTAAACCGACATCAACATTACTTAAACAATAAAATTCGCATCTTACCAGAAAATACACTGGGAATCTTCGACAAAAAACTTTTGACTGTCCGGATTGGAATCCCATTTTTCTCCTCTTGCATTCGTGCTATGACATCTTCCATCTGCAACAAAACGAGACGGAGTGCTCAATGTGATAGTTGTGCTGCCCATTCCTTGTGCATTATTAAAATGGATTTTGAGGCAGCATTACACCGATCAGCCAAAACATTCTGACCACTGACAGTCAAAGTGAATAACATTGACTATCTTGTTACAATGGCACCCATCAAGGGGTGGGATATATTAGTCAGCAAGTGAACAGTCAGTTCTTGAAGTTGATGTGTTGGATGCAGGAGAAATGGACAGGAGTAAAGACCTGAGTGACTTTGACAAGGGTCAAATTGTTATGGCCAGACGACTGGGTCAGAGCATCTCTGAAACGGCAAGGCTTGTGGGGTGCTCCCAGTCAGCAGTGGTGAGTACCTACCGACAGTGGTCCGAGGAGGGACAAATCACAAACCAGTGACAGGGTGTTGGGCGCCCAAGGCTTATCGATACGTGAACGAATGCTATCCCGTCTGGTCCAAACCGACAGAAAGGTCTACTGTGGCACAAGTCACAGAAAATTTTAATGGTGGTTATGGGAGGAATGTGTTACAATACACAGTGCATCGCACCCTGCTGCGTATGGTGCTGCACATGGAGGACCAACAGCATATTAGGCAGGTGGTCATAATGTTTTGGCTCATCAGGTCATATTGTTTTGGCTGATGGGTGTATTTCCTTGTTCATTAAAGAAAGGAATTGGCTTGCCATCTCCATGTGAATTAACTTTATATTTGTTTCAAGGAACAGCAAGAAAAACCATGGAGTCGTTAACAAAAATGTTTCATTTATTATCCACAAGGGGATAAAAAACACCATTAAAAACAAATATTTTTGATCCTTTCGCAACTTGGAACAGCTTTAACAGTATTTTTAAAGTCCCCAAAATGTGTATCACTTTGAAAAACAAATGCCTGGCTGAGTATACACACTGTTATATACACTCACTGCTTTGCTCGTTATACATGGTACTGGATGACATTTTTGATGCAGTAAAAAGATTTTGTTTTGTGGTCAGGTCAGATATTCCAGAAACAAACTTTAAGGTGAGCATCCATGAAATGATAAAGTTGTAAGCCGGGGATCTGTGAGAACCAGGGAATTTAATGAACTCTATTTGTTTGAACTACTGCACTGGGCCCGATGCTTGCCAACATTGGGCTTCTTCTGTTCAGCACCAGGAATGACTGACATTCTGTCTGCTTGCGTTCAGAGTCTTTTATGGAACCCAGTTACGTAGGTCATCAGCCTTCCTGGAGCCAGCTTTTGCAAGTTGCTATGATGATCTGCCCTTTTGGTGTCTTTAATGATGTGTAGATCAACAGTCACTCTTCATTCAGCCTGTCTGGAGCCGATTTTATTCTTTTATATAAAGCGTTTGTTTATCTTACCTATTTTTAAATACGTCTCAAATCTTTAGTCTGAAACTCGCTCCAAGTCAAATAACCTGCTTATTTATGAAAATTGTCAGATTGCTTGCCCAACATCCAACACTGAACAGAAAGATCCTGCTAGTAAACATTGAGAAGACCAAGGCCATTGTCATCAACCCTACGATAAATTCCATTCCCTAACGGTCAACTCAAAACCTATGTAGAATCAAGGAACTGCAGATGCTGATTAATACACAAAAGAACACAAAGTACTGGAGTAAATTATCAGGTCAGGCAGCATCTCTGAGGAACATGGATAGGTGACATTTCGGGTCGAGAACTTTTTTAGGGGGTTGGGTGGGGGGGGGGGGAGAAAAAAGCTGGAAAAGGGGAGAGGCAAGACAAAGTGTGGCAGGTGTGGCCTGTGGCAGGCAAGGGGGTAGATTTGATAGCGTGATGGTGGAACAAAGGTCAGAGATAAGAGCAGAAGTTGTGAAACAGGTTTGCAAAGTTGTGTATCGTGATGCCAGAGGGAGGAAGGTAGCGGGGTGGGGGAGGGGGGGCGGGGGGGGGGGGGGGCGGGGGAGGTGGAGGGGAGAGATTGGTGGGAGTCCAGGTTAACTCAAAACGTATCTCTGATGAGCAGCTGAGAAAGAACCAGCCAATTAGTAACCGGGGCAAAGTTGTGACACCTAGTCCAAGCCATCACTAAAATGCCTCATCTCCATCTCACTGACCTGCCTTGGGTTATCTGCTGCTCGAATCTTCAATCTACATTACAACCAGAACTTGACCACTCCAATCCACTCCCAACCTGCGTCCTAAATCACTCCAAGCTCAGTTCATAAATTCATAGGTTCCAGGAGCAGAATTAGGCCATTTGGCCCGTCAAATCTACTCCACCATTCAATCATGGCTGATCTATCTTTCCCTCTCAACCCCATTCTCCTGCCGTCTCCCCATAACCCCCGACACTCTTACTAATCAAGAATCTGTCAATCTGCGCCTTAAAAATACCCATTGACTTGGCCTCCACATCCAACCGTGGCAATGAATTCCACAGATTCACCACCCTCTGACTAAAGAAATTCCCCCCTCATTCTCCTTTCTGGAGATGCAAAAGGTACGAACTTCATTGGTCAGCCCTGTGCGTGCCCGCTGGCATTCACTCCCAGTTAGTCAACAGCTCAACTTTAAAATGGCCGGCTTGGTTTTCAAGTCTACCCATGGTCTCACGTCTCCCTGTTGCCAATCTTCTTCAGCCCCACAACTTAGTGAGAGACCCGTGCTCTTCCAACTCTCGTCTTGAGCATTCCTGAATTACATCACTCTATCAATGGTGGCCTCGCTATCAACTGACAAAGTCCTATCAAGACACCCAGTTCCTTCCTCCTCCTCTACCTTCTCCATCTGCCACCCAACCCATACTTCACTTCCCCCATTTTTCATTCCCCACCCCCATTCCCACCATCCCTCCCTCAGGTTCTACATATCACTCCACACCTTCCCTCCTTATCAGATTCCGCTATTTGCATCACTTTTTCTTCTCCTCCTACCTGGATCCAACTATCACTTGCCTGTCCTTGCTCCACCCTTTCCCCCCACCTCCCTCTGCCACCTATCTCCCCTCTACTCCACCAGTCTGAAGAAGGGTTCTGACCTGAAACGTCTTTTGCCCATTTCTCTCCACAGATGCTACCAGACCAGATCAAGAAGCAGGTAATCGAGAACCAGAGGTCATAGGGTTAAGGTGAGGGGGGGATAAATTTAATAGGTACCTGAGGGGTAACTTTTTTTACACAGTGCGGTGGGTGTATGGAACGAGCTGCCAGAAGAGGCAGTTGAGGCAGGTACTATCACAACGTTTAAGAAACATTTGGACAGGTTAGGTTTTTAGAGGGATATGGCCCAAGCATGGGCAGGTGGATTAACGTAAATGGGGCATGTTGGTCTAAACTGGTTAATCCTTTATTTCTTTCACGAGGGCTCAACACTTTACATTTGAGGGTCTTCAGGTTCCTCCATGTTTCAACAAAGTAAAAGCTATTGTCGACTAACATAGCAGAAAGTATCGCAGAAAAAGTGGGGTTACACTAAGGGGAGGAACCTGGTGGGGAGGGGGATCACTGAGAATGAAGTTCAAGTTCAAGTTCAAAAACACTTTATTTGTCCCTGTGGGGCAATTTACAAAGGCACGTAGAGTAGTACAAATACTATTGGTGGGGGGAGGGGGGGGGATTAACAGGGTGAGCAGTGGGACAGGGGTGGTTGGGAGTTGAGGGGCTGAACAGCCTTGGGGACAAAGGTTGCCCTTCTCCTCTGTGTCCTACAGCCTGGGCAGTGAAGCCGGCATCCTGAGGGGAGCCACTCAAACGCAGAGAACAGGACGTGTGAGGGGTCCTGTAAAATCCTGCCAGCTGACCTTAGCATCTGCTGGTCGCATAGGGTGGAGAGGGCTCTGACAGGGAGTCCAGTAATTTTGGAGCAGACTTTGCAGCCTGCGAACGATGGGGGAGCCCAGCGAGGCGGGCCGCTGAGAACGAAGGAGGAATCTGGCAGGGTGCCAATGGAAACGAACGGGAGAGCCAATGGGGAGTCTCCGAGAATGAAGGGGGGACTCGCCAGAGGAGGGGGGGGTCGAGAATGAAGGGGGGACTCGCCAGAGGGGGGACTGAGAATGAAGGGGGGGACTCAGCAGAGAGGGGGCTGGGAATGAAGAAGGGACTCGGCAGAGGGGGGATGATGGGGGGACTCGGCAGAGGGGGGACTGAGAATGAAGGGGGGACTCGGCAGAGGGGGGGCCGAGAATGAAGGGGGGAATTGGCAGAGGGGGGACTGAGAATGAAGGGGGGACTCGGCAGAGAGGGGGCCAAGAATGAAGGGGGGACTCGGCAGAGGGGGGTGGTCGAGAATGAAGGGGGGAATTGGCAGAGGGGGGATGGAGAATGAAAGGGGGACCTGGCAGAGGGGGGACTGAGAACAAAGGGGGGTTGGCGGTGGGCCTGCCTGCGGCCACGTACAGCAGCAGGCAGAGGGTAGGACTGATCGGTGAACGTTTGTAACTTTGGTGGTGCCAGAAACATGACGACACTTGTGTGCTGTCTGGGTGTGATCTGCAAGTACGATTGTACCAGGTTTTATGCAAAACAAAAGCATTTCACTGCACCTAGGTACATGTGACAATAAATTATCATCGATTTGAATTGAATCATTAAATCACAAAAACAAATTGCCTTGAATAGTACCGCTGTACCTAGAAGGTTTTTCACTCAGAGCGCACATTTTAGCACAGATTCCATCTGAACAAACATTCATACTGAGTCTCTCACTACTCCCCAAAGCAACTAGACCATTGCAGCATTATGCAAGGAAAACAAGGTTGAGAATAATAGCTTCAAATATTTATGTAGCACTGCTCTGATTGTTATTTCAACATTACATTAACCTCTCCAGTCTCTGTCGAGGTAAGCGTGCCCCACCTGTGACAATTCTAATCAGATTTTTATTGATAACAAAACTGATATTAACTGCAAGAGACAAGAGCATTTACTGCAGCATGTAACTATCAAACAGCCATTTTACTGGAGTTTTAGTACAAGCTGTTGGAGGAATTCAGCCAACTTTAAATCTTCAAAACGTTTTTTTAGGCAAAGCTCTGGTTTCAAAGATGACTAGTTTCCTCTTTGTGGCTTGTCGGATCATACAGTCATAGAGCTACACAGCACAGAAACCGGCCCTTCAGCCTACCTTGCCTATGCTGTCCAAAATGGCATACTGGGCTAGTCCCATTTGCCTGCATTTGGCCCATAGCACTCAACCCTTTATTTCCAGAGGTAGGTACAAATGTTTTTTAAAAGTGATAATTAGTTTCCTTTGGTAGTTCATTCCATATATGAACTACCCTCTGAGAGTAAAAAGGTTGTCCCTGATTGTACTCAATACCACTCCCAATGAAGGCAAGCATGCCAAGTGTCTTCTTCATCACACTCTCCATCTGACTCGCACATTTCAGGGAAACGTGCAGCTGTGCTCCCAGATCTCTCTGTTCTGCAACACTCTCCAGGACTCCACCATCTTGAGTCCTGTCCTGGTTTGTACACAGCAAAGTGCAACTTCTCATTGATTGGTGAGATGATCGATGAGCCCAATGCAGGGAACAGCAGACTCTTCCAAAGATGGGACAGGGGGTGTCTGATGGTGCAGTAGAAAGGTGTGCTCCTTCCACTATTTATGCAGGGCTCCGTGCCTTGCAAATGCATGGACTCAACAGCATCATGAATGTTCCCAATAAAAACATTTCCCAAAAGAAAATCAGCAATACTGTCATTACGCTCTCCATCATTCTCATAAAAAAATGTGAAATATTGTGAAAAATTTATTCCCTCTGATTTCATAGATGACTAGTTTCCCTCTATTCAGAGCACTGGATACAGCTGTTTTTTGTAGATAATCTTACCATGATGTAAATATTATATTGTTTAAATATAAATCCACATTTTTGGGAATGTTTTGCAACAACAAAAGAAATGACAAAGCTCGAAAGCTTCTAACATCGAACATAGAGGAGTTTAATTATCATGTAAGGGAATTCATGACACGAGGGGCTACAGATGCTGAAGTCTGCAGCTAAATACAAAGTGATGGAGGAACTCAATCTGAAGAAGGGTCCTGACCAGAAACATTGCCTATCCATTTCCTCCACAGATGTTTAGTTTAGTTAAATTTAGTTTAGTTTAGTTTAGTGTATTATTATTGTCACAAGCATCGAGGTACAATGAAAAGCTTTTTTTTAATGCACTATCCAGACTGCGTAAAGACTGTACATGACTACAATCAGGCTGTCCACAGTGTACAGATACAGGATAAAGGGTATCATGTTTAGTGTAAGATCAAGTCCAGCAAAGTCTGATTAAAGATAGTTTGAAGGTCTCCAATGAGGTGGATGGGAGGTTTGGACCGCTTCTTAGTTGGTGAGAGGACAGTTCAGTCTCCTTATAACAGCTGGGAAGAAATTGTCCTCGAATCTGGAGGTGTGCGTTTTCACACTTCAATGCCTTTTATCTGATGGGAAAGGGGGAAAGTGGGAGTGACTGGGGAGAGGACTGGTCCTTGATTAGTCTGGTGGTCTTGCCAAGGCAGCGTGAAGTGTAGGTGGAGTCAATCGAAGGGAGATAGACACAAAATGCTGGAGCAACTCAGCAAGCCAGGCAGCATCTCTGGGGAGAAGGAACATGTGATGTTACAGGTCGGGACCCTTCTTCAGACCTTCCCTTCAATGGAAGGGAGATTGGTTTGCATGATGGCCTGGGCTACGTCCACACTAGCTAGCACGGTCAATCTGAATCTGAATGTGAATGGATGGAACTGAACAGTGCAATAAAATAACGCGTGACTGCTCAACGGGATCGGGCCGAGTTTGTTGCGACAACACTACCTGAAGTGCTCGACCCTTGACACGGCGAAGGTAGCAATTCTGATCTCTTTAATTAGCCTTCCTACACATGTTTCACTGGTTCCTCCATTTTGCTAGCACACACATGATCAATTGATCCACGAGCAAAACACTGTTCATGCCTCTTCTCTTTGGGAGCTAATTATTTTATGGCACACTTGTGATTTTTTAAATATATAAAAAAGGAGACAGAAAGTCATGCGGCTTTAATGATTTTAACAGCTGCATGGTGCCATTCTGCTCATTAATGCCCAGCATGCACGATGTAATTAGTGGTAGATGAATATATGCATTTATCAGCAATGTAGGAGGCAAAGATAGTTTTAAAGCCAAAGGGCCCGTCATGACATTCAATCCATTTCTAATTCACACCTCACACTCATTTACATTGTAAATGTTAAAGCAAGATAACCTCAAATAGGCACAAGGAAAATTACACAGATCCAAGATCTGTTGGCAGCAGAGTAGCGCAGCGGTAGAGTTGCTGTCTTATAGTGACAGATACCCAGGTATGATCCTGACCATGGGTGCTGTCTGTATGGAGTTTATACGTTCTCCCTGTAACCACGTGGGTTTTCTCCAGGTGCTCCTGTTTCCTCCCACACTCCAAAGACACAGGTTTGTACGTTGTGTACGAAAGAACTGCAGATGCTGGTTTAAATCAAAGGTAGACGCAAAATGCTGGAGTAACTCAGCGGGACAGGCAGCATCTCTGGAGAGAAGGAAAAGGTGACATTTTGGGTCCAGACTCTTCTTCAGACTGACGTCAGGGGAGGGGGCGGGACAAAGATAGAATGTAGTCAGAGACAGTAAGACTAGTGGGAGATTTCAGGGGAGGGGGCGTTAATTGGCTTCTGTAAATTGTAAATTGTACCTAGTGTGTAGGATAGTGCCAAAGTATGGGTGGTCACTGGTCGGCGTGGACTTGATGGGCCGAAGGGTCTGTTTCCACATTGTATCTCTAAACTCCAAAGTAAAGACGATGATAGAAGTTGGAAATAAAGAACTGCAGATGCTGGTTAATATGCAAGAGGACAAAGTCCTGGAGTAACTCAGTGGGTCTGGTTGCATCTCTGGTGAAGATGGATTGGTGATGTTTCTTCAGACAGATTGTAGGGGGAGAAGAAAGCTGGAAAAGTGGAGAGGCAAGACAAAGCACAGCAGATAATAGGTCGATGCAGTGGATGGGAGTTTTTATGACAAGCAGATGGATGGTCCCCTTTATCCCCTCCCCCCTCCCTTTCCTTTCCCTGTGCCCCACCTGCACCCCCACCTATTTCTCCCCTCTCCCACCAATTTCCTCCTACTGTTTTTGTTTTTTCCTGAATTACAGTAAAAACAGTACATGATAGGGTGACAATTTTATGCCCACCTTAATCACCGTCGTCCCTTTGGTGCTAATGGAAGCTTCATTGAAATCGGTGTTATATTTTAAAAGTTATTCTCATTTTAAAGTTTAAATCTATCTCCTAGGGAGGGAGGGGCAGGAGGGAGGGGCAGGAGGGAGGATAAGGGCGGTTGAGGGGATAGAGTGGTGAGAGGGGAAGGGGGATGGGGAGGGGAAAGGGTGGGAGGAGGGGGGAAGGAAGGGGGGGAGGGGAAAGGGTGGGAGGAGGGGGGAAGGAAGGGGGGAAAGGGGAGGGGGAGAGGGGAAGGAAGGGGGAGGGGGGAGGGGGAGGGGGAGGGGGGAGAGGGGAGAGGGGAGGGGGGAGAGGGGAGAGGGGAGAGGGGAGAGGGGGGGAGGGGAGAGGGGGGAGGGGAGGGAGGGGGAGGGGAGGGGAGGGAGGGGGGGGAAGGGGGGAGGGGGGGAAGGGGGGAGGGGGGGAGGGGGGGGGAGGGGGGGAGGGGGGGGAGGGGGGGAGGGCGGGGAGGGGGGAGGGCGGGGAGGGGGGAGGGGGAGAGGGGGCTGCACCAATACAGGAGAGGTTTGGGCCCAACAGGTCCACTTGTTCTAGTAAGACAATAAAACACTCTCGACTCTTGATTAAATTGCTGACCTTCTATCCTGAGACTCTACCACTAGCTCTGGGCTCTCTACTAGATTACTCTCTCCTCCCAATCCTAGTTGTCCCAGCTATGCCTGTAATTACCTCTCTTTCAGCTCCCCACTATTTTCCAGAACCTAAGACGCCCACAGAAAAATGGCCAAGATTGCAGAGCAACTGCTATTGCATTGACCCAGAGAAGAATGTAGATGCTATAATCTGGAGCATAATACAAACTGCCGGGGGGATCTCAGTCAGTCAGGCAACATCTGTGGAGGGAAATGGCAGATGACGGTTTGGGCTTGAGACCCAACACTTAGGCGAGAGAGAGAGAGGTAATGACTGAGCACCCACAGCCTGGATAGAGAATTTTGAAATTCCAGTTTTATTTAAATCATTAAGTTCTCTCTTCGCTGTGGATGAACATTAACATGTCACGTCAATGGGGCGGCACGGTGGCGCAGCGGTAGAGTTGTTGTCTTACTGCGCCAGAAGCCCGGGTTCAATCCTGACTATGGGTGCTGTCTTGACGTAGTTTGTACCTTTTCCCTTGACCGCGTGAGTTTTCTCTGGGTGCTCTGGTTTCCTCCCACATTCCATAAACATGCAGGGTTTGTGGGTTAATTGGCCTGTAAATTGCACCTAGTGTGTAGGATTCAAAAGTGGGATAACATAGAAATAGTGTACAGGTGATGATCAATGGTCTCGGTGGGCCGTTGGGTCCGATCCCATGCTGTGTCTCTAAACAGCAAAATGCTCATATCTCATCCAGACTGGAGGTGACAAAAGTCGAAATAAACAATTAGTTTAAATTTAGATGCTGCTTGATCTTGCACTTTATTAAATAGGGAAAGCTAAAATTATATTTACTGAAGTCTTAGTGTACAAACCACTGTGCGAGAAGGTCCAGCGGTAAGTCGTATCCTCCTACTGTCCTTTCTCAATGTCAGAACAGGAAGTTAGTGTGCTGTTTGTATCCAGTGGTGATAATAAGCTGTGGATGATTGCTTCCACTGGGACCTACTTTAATTAGCTGTGCAAGCAAAGAAATCCAAACTGCATCATCACCTGTTCATGAAGGTACTGTGAACATGGTAGCAGGCAGACAGAAGGGAGAGTCATAGTCAGAGTCACACAGCGTGGAAACAGGCCCTTTGGCCCAACTTGCCCATGCTGACCTACATGCTGTCTTTGCACTACTCCCACCTGCCTGCCTTCAGCCCATATCCCTCTAAACCTATCCTATCCATGTACCTGTCCAAATGTTTTTAAATGTTGCGCTTTTATCTGAGGTACCTCTAACCGAGGTACAGTGAAAAACTTTTTGTTGCGTGCTAACCAGTCAGCAGAAAGACTATACATGATTGCAATCGAGCCGTCCACAGTGTACAGAGAGAGACATGATACAGGAAATAATGTTTAGTGCAAGATAAAGTCCTGTAAAAGCAGATTAAAGATAGTCCGAGGGTCTTCATTGAGGTAGATAGCAGCTCAGGACTGATCTCTAGTTGTTGGTAGCATGGTTTAGTTGCCTGATAATAGCAGGGAAGAAACTGTCACTGAATCTAGAGGTGTATATTTCACACTTCTGTATCTCTCACCTGTTGTGAGAGTGGAGAAGAGGGAGTGGCCGGGGTGAGACTGGTCTTTGATTATGCTGGTTGTTCTGCCACCATATTGGGGTTCAGCAATATAATTGTTTGGTGCAATAAACCCACTTGCTGAGACTGGATTGTTATGGCTTGCTTACGCCACTGGGTGTCAGCGCATACAAGTAACAAAGAACTGATTTGACCACGTATTTTTCACTCTAAATGCTCAATTTTACAAAGTAATATGGCCTAACTAGTGTGACATCCATGTCAGGAAATCTGAATACTTATTACTTTACTAAGTTCTGCAAATTCACAGCAGTCACGTTCTGAATGGAATCTCTTTAAGGCAAAGTGCTGATTCAGAAATTACAGCTCTTTTTACAACTTTATGTTCCTATAACCCATCGTTAAATCAAAATTACCTTCAATTCAAATTCATTTATTTTGATTCATTTATTAACCACAATTCAACCTGAGCTACTATCTACTTCATTTGAAACCCTCATATTATCTTTGATCGGACTTTACCTTGCACCAAATGTCATTCACATTATTCCTTTTATCATGTGTCTGCACACTGCGGACGGCTTGATTGTAATCATGTATTGTCTTTCTGCTGACTGGTTAGTTCACAGCAAAAGCATTTCACTGTACCCCGGTAAACGTGATAATAAACTAAACTCGAACTCAAACATGAGCAATTGTATTGTAACTTGATCGGTCACACAAAGGAACAAAGAATTTATACACACATTGCTGTTTATCACACGTTCCAAGTCACACACCATGACATCTGGTCTATGGTGCTGCAACGCGTGTGGAGATGGCTGATTACACCAATCTGGGGCTGATTGACTCTATGACTCTGTGAAAGGAACAAAGAGCGTGGAAGCAGGCCGTTCAGCTCAACTTACCCACGCCGACCAATGTGCCCCACCTACGTAACCTACCTGCCTGCATTTGGCCCATATCCCTTTAAACCTATCCTATCCATGCACCTGTTTAAATCTTAAATCTTTCCTGCCTCACCTTAAAACTATTTATTCACAAAATGCTGGAGTAACTCAGCAGGCCAGGCAGCATCTCGGGAGAGAAGGAATGAGAAGGAATGGGATGCTGCCTGACCTGCTGAGTTACTCCAGCATTTTGTGAATAAATCGATTTGTACCAGCATCTGCAGTTATTTTCTTATATCACCTTAAAACTATGTCCTCTGGTTCTTGGTTTCCCTACTCTGGGTAAAAGATTCTGTGCAACTACCCTATCTATCCCACTCATTATCTTGCACACCTCTATAAGATCACCCCTCATCCTCCTGCGCTCCAAGGAATAAAGTCCTAGCCTGCTCCACCCCTCCCTATAGACCAGGCCAGCAATAATGAATCCCATTTTCTAGCATTTGACCACATCTTGACGAGTTGAGTCTTGATGCTCCTCAATGTGGTCAGAGAACCTGCCTCCACCACGCAATCAGGCAAGTCACTTTGAAGAGAATTACTATTACGTTATAAAGAAACACAGCAGTCATTTGCACTAAGCGCAAAGTAAGGTCACTAAAGCATAGGAGGATGAGGGCCTATCTTACAGGGGTGTACAAGATCATAAAGGGAAGAGATAGGGTGAATGTTCATTATTTTACCAAGAGTAGGGGAATCAAGAACAAGGGGACATAGGTTTAAGCTGATAGGGGAAAGATTTAATAGGAACCTGGGGGGCATCTTTTTCCATACAGAGGGGGGGGTGGGTACATGGAACAAGCTGCAAGAGGAGGTAGTTGAGGCAGGTAATATAACAACTTTGCAAAAGCACTTGGGATAGGTACTTGGATAGAAAAGATTTGGAGGGATACGGGCCTAACCTGGGTAT